>NW_028229618.1:0-236696 GCF_053477565.2 Lygodium microphyllum | reverse complement strand
ACTGTAATTTTGTTCAAATCTCTGTAGTCAATGCACATGCGAAAGGAACATCTTTCTTTTTGACTAAGAGGATAGGGGATGCATAGGGGGAAGAACTCGGTTCAATGAAACCCATCTCCAACAACTCCATGCTATGCTTTGCAACCTCTTCGCCCTCACACTTGGAGTGTCTATGGGGGGGTTTGTTCATTGGCTTGGAATGGGACTCTAGATCAAGTGGGTGGTCCACTTGTCTCTTGGGAGGGAGGGATGTAGGCATCTGAAATAAGTCATTGTATTCCTAAAGTAAGGCCTGCAAGGCAAAGTCATGAGATACTACGGAGGGCTGATCAGAAGTGTCCTTATTTAATTGCAAAACAAAGATTTGTGAGCATTTCTTAAACTCCCGTTTGAGTTGCTTTGTTGTAAATGAGCTAAAAATCAGCATGATCTCGAACTCCCTCTAGGTGAATAGGCTGTCCATGCATCATAAACTCCATGTAAAGCTGAGAGAAGTCCATAGAAATTTTCCCCAATTGTTTCAACCAATCACAGCCCAAGACAACATCAATGGGGCCCATATCTAGGGTAATCAGATCAACCACTGCCACATAATTGTTAGCCAGGCATAAGGGAACTGCGGAACATACATGTGTGTTGATTTCTTCTTCTCCATTTGCTACTTGGACCTTCAAGGGGTGGTGTAATGCCATAGGGGTACATTTAAACCAATCAATGGGTGATTTATTAACAAAATTGTGAGTTCTTCCACTATTCACAATGATAAAAACATGCTTTCCATTGATACTGCCTTGAATGTGAAGGGTACTAGGGATGCGGGAACCCATCCAAGCATCCAAGGAGATCGAGCAAAGGGAAGTGGGGGGTGGGTGGGATGTTAAATCAAGTATCTGTGAGGAAGCACCACGTGGATCAAAGGGAAACCCATCCTCCAAGTCATAGAACTACTCATGATCAACATCCTCTGTGGGCTCAACCTGATCAATGGCCAGGTCATCCTCCTCATTGTGCCAATCTTCCATGACATATATGCTATGAACTTTGACCTTAGTTGTCTTCTACGGGCATTTGGAGGCATGATCAGCAGTGTACTTATCTCCACATTTAAATCATAGGCCCTTTTCTTTCCATTCCTTTACAACATCTAGGGAGATGAACCGTTGACTACTGGATCCATGGGAAGGTGATGCAATGGACTGTTTATTTTCAGCATACCTATTTTCAGCAGTAGAGCCCGATGTTGTCCCAAAAGTGCCCATTTTTCTTTCAACGTGGAAGGCGGGGTAAGTGGGTACTTTGGGGCTGTTATTAGGCATAGAAGTGCCTCGAAAACCACCTCCATATGGGGCTGATCATGAAGGGATGCGGGGAGGTCCAACACCTTGTTGAAAATGCTCATGCTTACGGTACTTTCTTGCATATCTCAACCAGTTTGATTGCATCAAACAGTGTAGTAGGTTTTTGGGCCATGATATCAACTGATAGAGTCGGTTTCAACCCATAGATGTACTTGTGCAATTTAGCATCATCACTAATGCTTTCCACATACATGGTCAAGTTCATAAACTGATTGGTGTAGTCATGTACAGTGAGGTTACGTTGGTCAAGAGTGTACCATCATCTTGCCAACCGTTCTTTTTCCACAGGGGACACAAAAACTTGGACCATATGCATTTTGAAATCTTCCCAATCAATGAAATGTTGATTCTCCCGATTGATATAGTGCCATCAAGTGTGGGCAAAACCTTCCAAATGGAGAGAAGAAAAAAGCATTTTTTGATCATCAGTGTGGGGGTAGATGTTGAAGTAGGACTCCAACTTGGACGTCCATTCTTCTAGGTTAGATGGTGAGGGGGCCCATGAAATCCTTGTTGTCCATGCAGCCCGTGGTGACCATACGTGCCCTGCTGTCTATACATCCCTTATGGTGCATTAAGCCCATGTTGTCCATGATTGTCAGGCTACCCTACCATATTGTCCTTGATGGGGCTGATTCATATGGGGTGCATGGGGACTCCTAGGTAGAGCGAGTGAAATTCGACCCAAGGTGGGAGAAGGCCTCAAGTGAATGTTGTCGGCATGGTGGAGATGGGGGAATTCAATAGGGGCTCATCATGCGTATGAGAGGGTTCCCAATCTCATAGGTAGAAGGGGAAATTACCTTAGTGCCAAGTATACCCTGTGGACCATGCGATGGTTCTAGATATGGAGGACTTCTAGACTCATGTCTAGAGTCATTGGTCTTCTCTTGGGATGAAGTGGTCGCTAATTGAGCAACAAGAGCAGTGAGCTGTTCCAAGGTCTGTTGAGTCTTTGAGTTTGAGATAGCCATGTGCTCAATCGCTTCATCAAACTTGGACATCATTTGGTGGTGGTTGGTGACCATATCATTGTGGTGTTCCATATGACGGAGCTCATGTTGGCAGAGGGTGTGATTGAGAAGGGTATATGGGTCCGTTTCAGGAATTTCCTCATGTACGTCACCATGGTAATCTTGCGTTCATCTTGGTTCTTCATTCATGGAGGTCTGGGAGTCTCTAATCTCCCTCTCAAGTTCCTCTTGGGCCTTACTTTTGCCTTTCTGGCTAGCCATCTAGATGCAGTCCATAGGACCTGCTATTAGTAAAAGGGGCGTAACTCTTTGTAGAAAACTCCGATTGATGAGGTTTTAGGATCAAGTCGGAGGGGACGATGGCATCTTCGAGATGAGCTATTAATCTTTATGACAAAAATTTATCAGAATTTTATGTAAGGGGTTTATAGTGCCTGTCCTAGAGCGGTCTACATCCTGTCCACAATGACCGCAGTGCACAAAAATGGGCATAAATTTCATACCGTAGCTCTGATTGGGGAGACTTTGATGGGACCTAAAACGGGCCGGCATTGGCTCATGCATTAGCCGGACCTCTATCATGCGCTCAACAACCCCACGGCCTCGCGGCCAGAAGCGTGGATGACACATACATCATCTTCCTAAACATCTTGCGTTTGTATCATGTCTCGTAGTCCAACCCTAACCCAATTAACACTCCTCAGAGGGAGTCCCGACACATTGCCAAATAGCACGAAGTACAAACATAGGAGGTCCTCCAACGGCTGACTGCCGCTACCTCACTACGACTCTCCTACACCTTGGGGATTTGCCCCTCGATGCGTCGCTAAACATATATATAACATACGAATACAAACTTTTCTCTTTTATGATTCGCGTATTTCCAGGAGATATACCATGCTTCCTCACTTTCTTTCCCCTAGACCCAATGCCTAGCCTACAGCTTGGACAACCTCACTCACTCAACGTTGGTCACGATCCTAGAAATTATGCAGGAGAATTTCATTATAAAAATCGAATAGCTAACTCTAGAAAGCAAGTGCCATGCATCCAAGAGATATTATCTGATACCTTTAAATTTCGTGCTTCATGCAAATTGTGAATGTCCATGTGCTCAAACAATTAAGAAAATCAGCATTGGTGCACATGTGGAAAACATTTCTTTCAATGATTTTGACTATTGCTTGTATGCGGCGTTGCATGAACCTAGCACCGAGAAACCCCCGTGCTACTAGGTTCTTAATTTTTAATTATCGACCAACCTAAATGGTATGCATAAAAACCAACAAGCTTTTCATCATTCCATTCAGCATTTAAACACTTTTCATACACTCTACCCCCCTCACCCGTTTAGGTTGTGCATCGTTGATCGGTTTAGGGTTCATTTTTCACATTTTTATTATATAAAAAGCCATAAAAATTCACTAAAACATAAAGGTAGGGCTGAACTAAGGCTAAACCTCATACTTCAGACCCCCCATACATCCACAAACATGAATCTTATTTTTCCCTAGTTTTCGGCACTCAAAATCCATTTTCCCCTATTTTTAGTGGTATTTTCCTATTTTTCTTGTATTTTCACAATACTGAAAATACAAAATGAGTTATGGGCTATGGCCCTTAGGATCATTTGCATAAAAAAACACAAGTTTAGTTGGTGTGTCTTATTACATTTTCCATTTATATATCAAAAAACACCCAATTTTCCCATTTTTTGCGTGTTTTACGGGTTTTACACCATTAATTTCAGTCACAACACTTATGATTTTCTGATTTTCTGAGCATAAACAGTTGGAAAACATTGCAAACAACATTATTATGCATAATCATCCCATGGGAACAAGTATTCATGAAGCATATTGCATAAAAACACCATTTTCCTTTGTAAAAATGAGATTACCGTTCTTTGCGGGTTGCGGGTTTTTATTTGCCATATCTCGAGACTGATTTCCAGCCACCATTAATGCTCATGGTAGTCCACAATCAGCAATCTTCCTTCCTCTTGCACCACGGAGCAATCCGGTCTTCATTGGACAAGCATCCCTCATCCATTCCTCTTCTTCTTGTTCACCACATGAATCTACCTTTAGGGGAGAGAGAGGGAGGAGAGAGAAAGACTGAAATCAGAATTCTTCACAGAGACCGCCATTGGAGGAGCGAAGCACGGTTATAGAGTCCACAGACACGGGGGATTCAAGCCCCATGATCAATTGGGGGGGTTTTGCAGCAGCCATGATGCCTTCTCCATCCAAGAAGCGCAAATTTTGGGCGCCATCTTCCTCCACGTTTTTTCATCCCTCTTCATTCTCTCTCCATGTTTTTTGCTTCATAAGGTGCATAAAATTTTTGGGGGGGCTCCAAACCCAAAAGGCATGCTTAAATTTGGCCTCCCAAGTGTCCACCTTTTCATATCTTGACCATTTTGTGGCCATTTCCCCATCCAGACTCGGAATTGAGCTCTGAAAAATCTTGGGTGTCCGGCTTGGCATCTCGTATTGGCCAGTAACTATTACCAACCCGCATGACTGTCTGAAAAATTATGAAAAACCAACAAGTGTCGCTCGAGCACCTTTAAAGCACTTTGGCGCTTAAAATCGTCCTAGATCGAGCCGCCGCCTTTAACATTGGATATTTTTCCCTTGATATTCATAATTTTTAGCTATTTTTAAGCACTTCTCGGAACCAAAATTCCGCTCTCATTGACAACCACGGGATAGGGCGACTCAGCCCGTCGAATCCACGAACATATCTGCACATAAGCAACCAAAGAAGCATCAAGCTGATACAAAACAAATATGCGATACAACCCAGCACAACGCTCACCTTACCCCCAGACAGAACCAAGGTATGACATCCACAAGGAGTAGGCCTAGCATCATCTAATAGAAGATCCGAAGCGAGTGACTAACCAACTGCTCCAACACAGCCAAACTAAAAAACCTATTAAAGAGGTCGCCCTAAGTGGTGGTCTGAACTACCTACCAGCTAAAGACAACACAACTAGGAGCTCCTACTAGGCAAGGACTCCTATAGCCTGATCAAGAAGTATTTTCTTTCAGTACATTTCTTCTTTTAGGGTTTTTATTTTATTAACATACTTGGGCATGTAAAAAGGAGGGAGCTGAGCGTAGTGACCCAAGGAGAACAGGGCATCGGCCTCAGGACCTGTCTCGGCACCCAAGAACCTACCAAGCCCTCGCAAGGCGACACTTAATCCTTTTCTAACGCTCACTTTTATTTTCGCTCCAACCTTCCTTGTTTTGTTATTATTATTTTTTTCCCAGCAAGAAGCCACCCCTAGGAAGACAAGGTATCGGCCCCGGGTCTGACTCGTCCCCAGGAATCTACCAGGCCTTTGCAAGGCGATGATCAACTGCTTATACATTTTCATTCCTTTTCTTTTCTTTGATAGGGGTTAGAACCCCTTTTTACACACCTTCGTATTTATATTCATCTTTTGGGATGTTCAGGGTTTCTTGGCATCATCATTATTATCTTTTGGCAGGCTTCTCTAACTGCCTCACTACTAACAAGAACTCCTATAATGGCTGCCTAGCAGGCTAGCAGAACAGGGCCACTAGGACTTCCTTCTAAAACAGGTCTTTCGATGCCTGACAATGTCTTTACAGGAGGCAATGACTACTCCTACCTCCCTCAAACATACTAAACCGAAACCTTGGGGCTTCATGCCTTGGACGCCAGTCCCCAATAAGAAATGAAAAACCCCTTAACAAGTACTCAACCACATATAACAAACAACCACAGTACTCATAAAGGATAGATATCACCTGGGTAGGGCCACGAGAAGTGTCGATACCGCGACAAAGGCTCCCTCCAAGCTCTTCTTTCAAACCTGTCTAGCACAAAACTCAAACAAGATACCATTAACTGCACCCGCACTAAACAGACAGCTGGCCCTCTTGGCCTAATGAAATAAAACACTTCACTACAAAACTGAATCGGCCCTCTTGGCCTAACGAAATTAAACATACTAGCACCTACACATCCTTCCTCGGACTAGCACAAATATACAATCATAAGCTCCTTTCCAAGGAGGAAAAACAGGCTCGTAGCCCTAAACTAAATGCATGAGGTTATGACCCATCCCTCCTGCATAGATAGCAAGAGGCGTACACATAATATGATGTCTAATCAACCTATGGGTCCCAGATAGTAACGGTAGATTGGTCTCGGCTACTCTCTACATCACCCATATCAACCATCATCTGCCATATATTGCATGTTCTGATAACATTCCCCACAAGCGACTGGGTCCTGTTTCATCATTGATCACAATATCCAAACTAGGACCACAATTAAAGAAGAGGTCTTCCTCATAAGCAAAATTTGCTAATGAATCCGCAAACTGATTCCAGTAACGTGGAATCAGCTGAAAAGACACTCTCTCAAACTCCTCAAGTAGGGTCATTGCAGTCCGATGATACATACAAAGAATGGGATTCTGCACTGTGTATGTCCCATCTAGCTGATTCAGGATCAATTGGGAATCCCCTTTTACTAACAATCGACGAATACCACCTTGCTTGGCAATATACAGTCCCATAATCAAGGCTTTATACTCCACCATATTGTTAGTGAATCCTACCCCGAGATAAGCAGCTAACTTCATCGTAACTCTTCATCGGGGGTCTCGGATTACCACTTCCACACTTCCTTTTCTATTAGGGCCCCTGGACGCTCCTTCAAAATATAATGTATACGTCCATAATGGGTTTACACAGCCGGCCATCGCGGACTCCTCTATTCGTAATTATGGTAATCAAAGTTTAGCATACTGAGAGGATGAATTGACGGCTCCATCCCACCTTCTTCATTGAACTCAACAGGGATACTCATCAACAGTCGCAAACAGTGATGACAGAAGACTTTAATCTCCCACACAAAAGTTTCGTCCTCTTGCTCAATCACCTTATATCCTTTGCTCCACCAAATGAGTTTCCCCTGATGGTATCTTTGCTCCAGATATGGGTGCTCCAAATAAGGGATTAACCGACCCATCAACCAAGTTTTAAGCTCGTCCGCAGGTCTCAAATCATTCCTAGCATGGACCTGCAATGCATTTCACTTGTATTAGCAGACTTAGAAATAGTAAGGTTTAATCTTATTAAGATTAACCTTATTCTTAAACTCCACTCCATGTAAATCAGCTAATAGGGCTGTAGACTTATTCTTCCCTAACCTAACGATTTTGTAGATCCCATTTAGGCTCCAATTTTCCTGGGAAAAGCTCCCTACGCGCATCATAATATAAAACGAGTTGTCCCTTCTTAAAGGTGTACTTCTTTGCTTTTAGATCATGCAACTGTTTCATGCGACGTTTAGCCACCTCTTGGTGTAATAGGCTTTGCAACTTAATTTCATCCAAGTGTGCTAAGGTCGTAAATCGCTCTAATAGGGCGTCCTCATTACCCAAAGAATGGTTTACTGCGAATCTAATGGTCGACAACTCAATTTCTAAGGGCAAAACACACTCTTCACCATAAACTAGTTTGAACGGCGTGTGGCCAGTGGCTCGCTTAAACGTGGTATTATATGCCCATACTGCCACATACAGCTTCTTATCCCAATCGCGTTTCTTTTCAGACACGACTTTCGATAGGATACCCACAAGCTGCTTGTTAATGCTTTCAACCTGCCCATTCACCTGCGGATTATAAGGAGTCGTTTTGTTGTGCTTGATCTGCCAAGCCTCTGTCAAGCTTTTGATCACCTTATTCAGGAAATGGGTTCCACGGTCTGATACCAATTCTTTCGGTGGACCAAAACAACATATTATCTGCTCTAAAAGGAAACTAGCAGTTTCTTTAGCATCATCTTTCCTTGTTGCACGTGCTTCTGACCACTTTGTGAAGTAGTCAGTTGCTACAATGATATACCTCTTTTGCACAGTCGACGACGGAGTAATAGAACCCACAAAGTCTATTCCCCACTTCTCAAATGGAAGTATCGCCATAATAGGGGTGAGTGGTCTTTTCCTATTCTCTCGACTATCATGTCGTTGACAAATATCGCATCTCTTAACATACGCAAAAGCATCCTGGAAGATGGCAGGCCACCAATAACCTGCTCTTAAAGCCTTTTGTGCTGTAAGCCGTCCAGCAAAATGGCCTCCGCAAGCAGAATCATGGCACTCTTCCAAAATGAATGCCACCTCGTCAGGCATCACACATCGGCGATAGATGTCATCAACCCCTTGCCGATATAGTGTACATGCGATCAAGGCAAACTTTAACGCTTACTGCTTAATTTTCCTTCTCTCATCTTTAGATAGTTCGGATCCAGCCTCTCCTGTCAATAAATAATGCGTTATTGCAGCGTACCAGGAGGGAATAGACGCCGTATCTATTTTAAATAACAACTCCAAGTCACTACCTTCAGCCCACAGATTCTTTCGGCTCCCCAAAGTCCACAAGACATTCCACGATGCCTTGCAACCTTGGTGGCTTACTCCTGATCTCATAATCAAATTCCTGCAAAGTGATTAACCACTTCGCTAGACGATCAGGCGGCTGCAGCTTATTCATCAATAATCGAAGCCCCTCCGCCTTCGTATAAAGCACAACTTTCTCATAGAGAATATAATGCCTGAATTTCCTGGTCCCAAAGACCATCGCCAGACACAACTTCTCCATGTAGGTATAATTGATTTCGAATACCCCCAGCTTCCGGCTAGCAAAAGCAATCGGGTGGTACCATTTTTCTTTCTAAATTTGGGCTAAACAGCAGGCTCATACTATGCATGGTGGCTGCTGAAAATATATAGAACACCTCACCTCTTCTAGGTGCTCTCAAAACAAGTGCTTTTGCTAGCTCCTGCTTCACATCCTCAAATGCTATCTTACAAGGGTCGCTCCATACAAACAAATAGCTAAAAGACAATAGATTTGTAAGCGGCAACGTTCTTTCTGCCAAGGCGTTTATGAATCTGCGGTAATAACCAACCGAAGACAGAAAGCTATGAACTTCTTTCGGAGTGCGTGGTGGACCCATGGCCACTATGACTTTGACCTTCTCGGGATCTGTCGCAATTCCTACCGAACTGACCATATGACCCAGCAAGAGCCCATAAGGTACACCGAAAATACACTTCCGTGGGTTTAGAGTGATACAAAATTGTCTACAGCGCTCAAAGCATTTTCTTAAAATGATCAACTGCCTTCCTCTCATGGTGGCGGCCCCTAAGTCATCAATAAACACCTTCAACTCTTCAGGGGATATGTCACCGAATGTCTTATCTGTTGTTCGTTGCCACGAACCAGGCGCATTGCATAAACCAAAGGCCATCACATGGTATGCAAAAGTGCCAAAGACAGTAATAAAAGTTGTTTTCAACTTGTCCTCTTCTGCAATTGCCATTTGGTTATATTCTGCAAAGCAATCCATGAACGAATATATCTCCCTACTCGCTAATTGATCCAAAATCTGGTCAATAAATGGCAACGGGTAGTAGTCCTTAACTGTTTGCTTATTCAGCTCTCTAAAATCTACACATAATCGGATTTGATTCTTCTTCTTCTTTTTTATCACAACTAGCGAACACCATTCCGTGTGTTGCACAAGAAAAATCAAACCCGCTTTTCGAAGCTTCTGTAACTCTTCAAACAGCCCGTCCCTCAGTTCGAAAGGCATACGCCTTACTTTCTGTCGTACAAGACGACTGCCCTCTTTCAATGGAATTGTATGAACAACAAGACTAGGAGGAATGCCTCTCAGCTCATCATAACTCCAGGCAAAGATATCGCGGAATTCTTGAATCAAGGACACATAGTCCTCCCTTTCTGCTGTGCTGAGCATAGAACCTAATTTAATTGGTCGTGACTCATTAGGCATACCAAGGTCTAGCTCGATAACATCTGCATCTCTTATACGATCTTGGGCCTCTATCGACTCGTTCAAAGTGATCTGATAGATGTCTTCCGTGGTGGATCCCTCTTTGGACTCATCACTCGATGATGTCTCACTGGCAGATAAATCTTCTAATGTCTCCAATTCTGTAGAGGATAGAGGAGCTCTCTCACTCTGTGGGGACTCAGGATAAGCATCAACCACCACACGCTGGGCACCTCTGCTGAATATTAGTCAACCAGCGGGTATATCTACTTGGCAGTCCGCTTGCAAGATCCAAGGTCGTCCAAGTAATACTTGGTAACTTGGACGCCCTGCAAAACGAATTACCCTAAAGTCCAACAGGCATTCTACATTTGCAACAGTGACATGGACGTTAGTAATGCAGCCTTCCGGCTGCCTCAAACTATCATCTGCCATTCTGAGAATTGTGGAGGTATCTTTCTGGATCACAAGACCCAACCTTTCCATCAGTTCAGAACTCATAATGTTAACAGATGATCTCGTGTCGACAATGGCATCTCGCGCAATACCCAAAGGTTCTACGATATACCCGGTACGCAGGATCTTTCTAAATTCCTTGCGTACTCCTAGGGAAAGCTTAATAAGCTGTAAAAGATTCACATCCGGCTTGACTTCGCAAAGAGAGCTCGCCAAATTAAATTCATGATAGTTCGATAGAGTTCGCTTTTCACGCCAAACCATCCGCTCTTTAAGTCGCTGAACCGGCTTTATTGCCTCTTTTTTAACTTTCACCTTCTTCTTTGGTGGTTCCTTATCGGCTTTACTCTCCACGGGCTTCAAAGGTCCCCCTTCCATGGCAGGATCCAAAACTTGCGTTCCTTTGTCGCCTTGTTTAGGGTTTCCGTTGACAGGCTTATCCTTGTCGGCCTCTCTACCCTTTTGACCTCTTGTAAGGACAGCTCGCAGATTAGAGGTTTCAGCGTCATTAACGCGCACAACCTCAATCAAACTAACCCCACTACCACTAGGCAGCTCCTCTACTGTAGTCTTTATTCGTTGAAGTATTTGTTTAGGCCCATCTTCTCGCTAGGAATCATTTCCTTGTGCACGAAGATTAACAGGCCCTGGTTGCCGACTACCTCGCTGGAGGGAACTAATCTTACTCTAGCAAGTGGCTGCTAAATGGTTGGATTTTCCACAGATGTCACACTTGACGTTTGGGCAGTTTCTTGGATAATGTCGCCCACCACACCATTTGCAACTAAACCTCGAAGGTGCACCCTCATCTGGGTATCTACTTCCTATCAAATTTTGTTGTTTTTTAAGAAAGTTGACATCAACGGCTATTTGTCGATACTGCTCCGTAATCATGTCGGTATAATGCTTCATCATGTCCTTGACCTTGCCAAGAACATTGGAAGCGCTCGACTCGTAGCCTTGATCATTACCATGTCGTTCCATCGGCCTAACAATTCGATTAGGCACTGGTTGTTGAACCATAGGCATGGTATTAGGATTAATTGCATGGCTTCCACCATTTGGAGCCATTTGACTGCCCGTAGGCATCGACATGGTAGGGGGAGCTGGTAATAAAGGCACATTCTGCATCATGTTCCCTCTCCCATTAGGATTAGCCATCGCTATCCCTTGGCTACTACTGCCATTGGCCGTCGCCATATTATTTCCCAATGCTAGACCCATATTCGAATTACCTCGAGAGGCATAGGCTGCTTGTAGTCGGGATTCCACTTCTTGTGCTCTTGTAATGGCAGTATCTATATCCCCCAAAGGGACACTACTCAACTGCAACTGAATATTAAAGTCCAAGCCATGCAGAAAATATTGCAATTGGGCAGCTGCGGGGATAGGAATAGAGGTGTCCAACTTACGGAAAACCTCTTTTATTTTCTTCGCATAAGCACGAATATCCTCGTGTGGTTCTTGGCGGGTTACGTTAAGTACACGCAACCAATATTGCCCACCCCTTTCAGGGGCAAACTCCCTTCGAAAAGCTCCATAAAATGAATCAATATTCAATATGGTTCCGGCTTCTAAACCATGATACCATATGGCAGCTCTTCCTTTGAGAGTCATATTGAAGAACATCATTAAATGTCCTTCTTCTTGGATGCGACAGTTAAATATCAGCTTTTAAAACTCCCTAATATGGAGTTCCGCATCTTCCTCAACTAGCCCATTAAAAATGGGTAGCGGGTAACCTAGAGCCAGCAAATTCGTCGTTCCTGCAGGAATTGCAATAGGCTGTGCCATGACGGAAATTGGATTTGCACTAGGAATAGGGGACGGTGGGGTTACACCTCCCGCACTTGATGTAGACTGGCTTATGGAAGAAAGGGGAGCACCAAGGCTTCCACCTTCTCCTAACTTACTGCTTGTGGCACCAAGACCACTAGATCCACTCCCTCGTAAGGGTTCAGCACCGCTACGCTTAGGGGAATACCTCCTAAGAATTTCAGCACGTCGCCTAGCTCTTTCGTCTCTTTCTTGCTTTTGGATTTCTGCTAGATGATGCTTATCGATAAATAACGGATCAATCTCAGTATCCTTTGGCATAAATTGCTAACTGGTCCCTAGACAACCAGGATTTGAGGACCGCTACTTCTAAGTGGCTCCCGGCAGATGCACCACTGATGGGACCTAAAATGGGCCGGCACTGGCTCATGCACTAGCCGGACCTCTATCATGCGCTCAACAACCCCACGGCCTCGCGGCCAGGAGCGTGGATGACACATACATCATCTTCCTAAACATCTTGCGTTTGTATCATGTCTCGCAGTCCAACCCTAACCCAATTAACACTCCTTAGAGGGAGTCCCAACACATTGCCAAATAGCATGAAGTACAAACATAGGAGTTCCTCCCACAGCTGACTGCCGCTACCTCACTACGACTCTCCTACACCTTGGGGATTGGCCCCTCGATGCGTCGCTAAACATATATATAACATACGAACACAAACTTTTCTCTTTTATGATTCGTGTATTTCCAGGAGATATACCATGCTTCCTCACTTTCTTTCCCCTAGACCCAACGCCTAGCCTACAGCTTGGACAACCTCACTCACTCAACGTTGGTCACGATCCTCTAGAAAGCAAGTGCCATGTATCCAGGAGATATTGTCTGATACCTTTAAATTTCATGCTTCATGCAAATTGTGAATGTCCATGTGCTCAAACAATTAAGAAAATCAGCATTGGTGCACATGTGGAAAATATTTCTTTCAATGATTTTGACTATTGCTCGTGCACATGTGGAAAACATTTCTTTCAATGATTTTGACTATTGCTCGTATGCGGCGTTGCATGAACCTAGCACCGAGAAACCCCCGTGCTACTAGGTTTTTAAATTTTAATTATCAACCAACCTAAATGGTATGCATAAAAACCAGCAAGCTTTTCATCATTCCATTTAGCATTTAAACACTTTTCATACACTCTATCCCCCTCACCCGTTTAGGTTGTGCATCGTTGATCGGTTTAGGGTTCATTTTTCATATTTTTATTATATAAAAAGCCATAAAAATTCACTAAAACATAAAGGTAGGGCTGAACTAAGGCTAAACCTCATACTTCAGACCCCCCATACATCCACAAACATGAATCTTATTTTTCCCTAGTTTTCGGCACTCAAAATCCATTTTCCCCTATTTTTAGTGGTATTTTTCTATTTTTCTTGTATTTTTCACAATATTAAATAACTGAAAATAAAAATGAGTTATGGGCTGTGGCCCTTAGGTTCATTTGCATTAAAAAACACAAGTTTAGTTGGTGTGTCTTATTACATTTTCCATTTATATATCAAAAAACACCCAATTTTTCCATATTTCGCGTGTTTTACGGGTTTTACACCATTAATTTCAGTCTCACAACACTTATGATTTTCTGATTTTCTGAGCATAAACAGTTGGAAGACATTGCAAACAACATTATAATGCATAATCATCCCATGGAACAAGTATTCATGAAGCATATTGCATAAAAACACCATTTTCCTTTGTAAAAATGAGATTACCGTTCTTTGCGGGTTGCAGGTTTTTATTTGCCATATCTCGGGACTGATTTTCAGTCACCATTAATGCTCATGACAGTCCACAATCAGCAATCTTCCTTCCTTTTGCACCACGGAGCAATCCGGTCTTCATTGGACAAGCATCCCTCATCCATTCCTCTTCTTCTTCTTTACCACATGAATCTGCCTTTAGGGGAGAGAGAGGGAGGAGAGAGAAAGACTGAAATCAGAATTCTTTACAGAGACCACCATTGGAGGAGCGAAGCACGGCGATAGAGTCCACAGACAGGGGAGATTCAAGCCCCATGATCAATTGGGGGGGGGTTGTTTGCAGCAGCCATGATGCCTCCTCCATCCAAGAAGCCCAAATTTCGGGCGCCATCTTCCTCCACGTTTTTTCATCCCTCTTCATTCTCTCTCCACGTTTTTTGCTTCATAAGGTGCATAAAATTTTTGGGGGGGCTCCAAACTCAAAAGGCATGCTCAAATTTGGCCTCCCAAGTGTCCACCTTTTCATATCTTGACCATTTTGTGGCCATTTCCCCGTCCGGACTCGGAATTGAGCTCTGAAAAATCCTGGGTGTCCGGCTTGGCATCTCATATTGGCCAGTAACTCTTGCCAACCTGCAGGACTATCTGAAAAATTATGAAAAATCAACAAGTGTCGCTCGGGCACCGTTAAAGCACTTTGGCACTTAAAATCGTCCTAGATCGAGCTGCCGCCTTTGACATTGGATATTTTTCCCTTGATATTCATAAATTTTAGCTATTTTTAAGCACTTCTCGGCACCAAAATTCTGCTCTCAGATTTTTTATTCAAACCGGAGGGGACAAAGCCCTCTTCAAGGTGAGCTATATGGGTTCACCCCCAGATTCAGGACAGAATTTTTTGCAATGGGATCTTTGTGACAGTCTTGTAGGACTGTGACCAAAAACACTGCATGTCCCTTAGTACCAATGTCTTACATGGATAGAGCATAGTTCAAGGGGCCTGATCTGCCACATCAATAGCATCTTGAGCATACTGAACATAATCTCGATCATCATTGCATACCCATCAACTCTACCATTCATGCATAAGTACATTCACTGCCATACATCTCCTTTAACTGCATGTACTTCAAGTGTCATACATGGGTGCCATTAGCATTGTGGGGTATCCAAGAGAGATCATTGGGGCAGGGGAGTGAAGCTCATGGAATTACATGCACCTGCAAACAAGTATTGGGCTTTGGATCACCGAGAGGTGGGAAAAGTTCCCCCTGAGCCAGGTTGTGCACCCCTTCAGGGTCTTAAGGGAGGGTCACCTCTCTTTTGTCTTACCACCTTGCCTAGAATTGGCCATTTTCCTCAGCCAGAGTATACATGGCAGAAATTTTTAATAAGCAATTAGCATGAGATGCATTGGAAAGAAGATATTGGGCCTTTTCATGAGATGCAAGGAATGATAAAGGTTGGGGTAGGGGTTACCTTGGCAGTCCAGTGACTCACTGGCTGCTACTTACCCAATTTACAATGGCTATTATTAATCTAAGATCAAAAGACAAGGTAGGGGGTTAATGTCAGCCATTACAATGAATTTGAGGAAGAGGTATGATGCTTGTATGCAATCTTGAATCTCTCCAAGCTTAATAAGTGGCTAAATTAAGAGATTAAGATCAGAATGGCGTACCTCTTTAATGCTTGGGAAGACCGTTGAAGCATGAATCATCATGATGCCGCTTGCTCCATTGATCAAGTCCGGTTGTTGGTTGGGCATCCATGGAAGAGTGCTTCAGCATTTGAATGCTCCTGCTGATGAAGAAGGCTCCCATGCTTATCCCGAGCTTAAGCTTCAAGAATGGGAAGCTTCAAGTGAAGCTTTCATGACTGCCCGCAAAGCTCCCATGCATACTGAGGTCAATGTCTTCATTCAGGCAAGAGAAATCATTCACGGGCTGAAGGGCTTGTGGAGTGTGAGCTCTCAAGGTCAGGGATGGCTTCAGCTTGAAGAACCCATGGCTTCCCCAAACTGTTTCAAATAGTCCATCTTGGGGCTGAATTCCAGGAGCAAGAGTGCCAAAGGGGTAGACCAATGTGCTGAATCAGTGCCCTGGAGTGGTAGGGAGGGGAGGGCAGCAAGAGCAAGAGTGGCAAGAGGGCTGGGGAGGGACAGAACAGCCAGCGCAAAATGCGCCGAAAATTACGGGGCTATCCTACAAGCCTTCTGGGCAGCAAATCCCCCTAGTCTACTACTTGATCAGTAGCTTGGGGGATCAGGGAAGCAGTCCCGGGGCTAGTTGATGTCGGGGAGCCCCTCACGTCAGATTTTGGGGTTTCTTTGGGCTGGCAGCCATGGTAGCTTGCAAGAGAAGAGAGAGAAAGAGGGCTGGGAAAAAAAGTGACTGAGGTTTTCCAACTCTAGGGACTATAAACTTAGCTTGGAACTCTTAAAATTTGCATAAAAAGAAGTGACGACCTGTTATTTTAACCGTTTTATCTCCAGATATATCTAAGTCTCCAACCATAGCTCCTGCTTACTCCAAAAAGCTGAAGTTAATTGCAGTCCTTCTTGCTGTACATGTACATGTAAGCTGAGTAACTAGGGTTTTTGGGATTTGAAAAGGGAGAAAGGGGAAAGAGGGAAAGGACCAAAGCCTTAAGCTTTGATACCACTTGTAATGAAAGAAGCTGAGAGGAGAGAGAAGGAGAGTTTAGGAGAGAGAAATAGAACAAGAAGAAGAGGAAAGAAGACTAGAAGAAGAGATAGAAAGAGAGAAGGGAGGAGAGAAGGGAGGAGGAAGCCATGGAAGCTAGAGATGAAGGTGAAGAGTATGATCTTGATAATATTTGGTTGCCCTAATTTGGGGCTCTTACACCTTAAATACCCCGGTCAGTGTGACGAGGTGTCTAAATCCTAGTCGGTGTGAATCCCTCTTGTTACACCTAGATGGAGTGTTCCATCTTTCTTTTTCTACGATAGAACCGGAGCTCCCCATGGTGAATTACTTGCCTGGATGTATCCACAGTTTTATAGTTTTTTGAGTTGTTCTTTCAGCTCAATGGCTTCAAGAATTGACATTCTGTAAGGTCGTTTGGTGATGGGGGCAACACCTGGAATGAGTTGAATTTCATTATCTACTTCCCTTACTTGTGGGAGCTCTATCAGGTGTTCTAGAAAAACATCCTCATATTATTTTAGCCAAAATAGTTGATCCTTGGCTTCACTATCCTGCTCAGCCTTATTGAGTTTAATTAGATAGACAAATTATCATTTCTTCAATCCCTTTACTATTCGGGAGGCTTTAGCCAGTTGAACCTTAAGGTTTCCTACTTCTCCCTGAGTGGTTACTTGTTCTCCCTTTGAGTTTTGGAATGTGATTTTTCTCTTTCCGCAATGGATATGAGCATTATTTGAAATTAACCAATCCATTCCTAGCAAACACTCATAAGCCCCGAGGTTCATAATTCGGAAGTTCATTTTGGAAGAATTGCCACACAAGCTAAATTCTACCTTGCTAGTTTGTTGCGTTGATAGAACTTCTTTGCCATTTTCTAATTCTACAAGAAATCTAGGTGCAAGAATAGTGCTTATGCCTAGCATTTGTGCACATTTTTGTGACACGAAAGAGTGGGTACTTCCACAGTCGATTATTAAAATTTAAAAGGGTTTACTGTGATAATCTATTGGTATTTGAATTACTAAGAATTGGCGGTTTGGACCCTTCTTATTGAGAGTGATGTGTACTCTTGCTCTTTTCATATCGGATTCCATTGTGGGATATTTATCATTACTGTCCTCCTTTAGGTTTATTCTAGCAACCTTTCCCCTGGCATCTTGGCTTTGCCCGCGAAACTGACCTTAGCCAAGCTTTGGGCATTGCCTCTTGAAATTTCATGGCTCGTTGCAATAGAAACACCTTGGAGTCTCATTGCTCCTTCCTGTGCGTATAAAGCTTCCCACTATGTTTGATTTGGCCTTCTTTGTCTTATTTGATTTGGTACTATCCTTGGACTCTTTTTGCATAACCTTGGAAGTTGCCCTTATTTTGACTGTTTCTATTCCAAATTTTCCCAATTCTTGGCCTTTGTTTAGTCTCCTGAACTATTAGAGCTGCTCGAATCAATGCATCTTGTGAATCCAATGGTCTCATTGATTCAAGATGCGTATTCAGGGGTGGATTTAGACCATTTCAAAATTTGGATACTTGCTTTAAAACATCCATTGTCAGTGCATATTGTAGAAGTGTTACGAATTTGGAATAGTAGGCTTCTAGGCTTAGGCTTAGGCTTAGCTGCTTTAGATTGAGGAACTCGTTCATCTTCTAGGCTTGATATATGGGTGAAAGATATCTCCCACGTATTGCGTCCTTAATTTTGTCCCAAGTGATAGCACCTTCGGGCGTTCTTTGGTCCTTGCACCATTGTTTCCACCAAAGATGGGCATCTCCTATGAGTTTTACTTTGGCGATCATGGCTTGATTTGACGGTGCAATCCTTGCAGCAATGAAATAGTCTTCTATAGATTCTATCCATGTTTTTGCTTCAATTGGAATGTCCCTTCCTTTACCATCAAACTCCTGTGGCTTATACTGCTTGAGAAGAAAATTCTTCTCTTGGGCTTTCGTAGTATTGAGATTCAGGGTGATGTTTTGAGGATTATGAAAATTTATGATCAATTTTCTTTCCAACCATATTTAGAAAAAAATATGTTCACTTGCTTACTCTACCTCATTGATTTAGGAGGGAAATTATGTACTACTTGTCCTTCTAAACAATGATCAGGGTCTATACTTCAAACGAGAGTTTTAATTTTTAATTAGGAAAAAAATTCTATCTACTATTTTTGATTTATCAAGGAGACAAGTGGATGGACAAAAATAATTCTTTACGTCAATAGGAAAGGAATACATTATTTGAGTAGTTCGGAAGCTCATATTATTCTTTGAAAAGATTTCCCTACCACAATCTAGGCATGGCATTGCAATACATCCATCACATAGTATTTAGGATTCTGAGAATAGATATCCAAAAATCCATATATCAGAGGAAGATCATGTAATCCATCTTTATTATAGTTGCGGCAACTGGAGCATCCTACAACCATGACTCGATCAACCGGTATAACCCTTGTAACCTCCTCGTAGATGCATTTGTTTAGTTTGGCATATCGCCCTTAGTGAACTGTCTGAGTTTACTCTAGCCTCATAGAAGAGATAAATCTTGGAAACCTTAAGGACTTCCATCCACCTTAATCTCTTTAAATTATTCTGGAGGTAAGCAAGATGATTTGTGTCAATGTAGCAATACCCTTCGCTTAACATCCATCACCTTTTGTAGTAATACAAGAGTGAAGGATTGTATATCTGATCTAATGTCCGCATCATTTGGTTTCTCTAGCTGAAACTAGAGGAGTGCATTGCTGACATAAACATAACTTGAAAAATCTAGAATCATTCTTAAGATTCATCATTCTGCCAGAAATCAAGAACATATATCAGGAAGATAAGATTTTACTACTTAAGAAAATGATTTTTCCCCTGTAAATATAACTGGTTTTATTTACTTGTGTAGTGTTCTATATCAACATGCACTTTGATACCAGCTGTAATGTGCCACCCAAGTTATTCCTTAGCAGTACATTCTTAGTATCCCATCAAGAGATTTCCTAGGAAGTGTCATCTGGGATTTTGATAAAACCCTCGAAGTTTGCTAACCAGGCTCACTTGAGTCTACCTCGTAGTGGAAGTTCTGGCCGCTCCCACAAGGATCTTGACCTGAGTTTTTCTAGTCAAATCTATTACTAGTAGCTAATTATATTAGTAGATTCTAAAGTGATGTGAGTTAGTCTTTCTGGTTTCTAATGGTCCATCAAGTGTGATTTTTATTCCTTCTTAGGAAAGCTCTTAGCTTACGGAGACCACCCAGTCATATGTATGGATCACGCCTTAATTCACAACACAAAAACATACTAAAGCAATTCCTTCTTAATAGTTCCTTTCAAAAAAATGTATTTTATAATGTTTATGTTCGAAGTATTATTCTCTCCAAGTTTTGTTCCCCAACTAGTATTGGAACTTCTAGAACACAGTCTGGAAATCGAAGGGTAGTTGGGAGTTCATAAGAGCCTAAGGAGTCCCCTGGTATCCTCACCTCCTCTTGTCGACTAGAGTTCCCTATGACAAGACCTTTTACATCATGATTGATCTAAACTCACTAATGTGAAAAAAAAAACCCTTGGAGTAGGTTTATTCATGCTGGCCTTGGGGAGGTCTAGCACCATTAAGAAAATTGCCTCAGTCGACGTTTTGTGTTCACCAAAATATTGCCGACGATCTGTACTCAGTCATCCATCTTTTAGCTTGATGATTTTAGGAAAGATTAGTACGTAGCTTAAAATCACAAATATCATATTTCAAATACATTATACATAAACTTTTAAACAAGTTTATTTCCAAGACAAATCTTCTCTTTTCAAAAAATAATAACATTGAGGAAAATTAGCATAAGTGGCAAAATAACTTCGAGACAAATCAGCATAAGTGGAAAAATAACTTTGAGACAAATCAACATAAGTGGCAATACCTTCCAATAGTCGTCCTGGACTCCCTCTTCCTTGGGGATTAGTAATTGATTTTAAGCAAGAATTTCATACTTGAGGATAACTCCCTTGGAGTTTCGTGGGTCTTTGCCTACAAAGAAATAAAATCTTGATTAGTTTAATTACGAACATCATTTGACAATTGCATCTCAAGGTCTCTTATATACCAATAATTAGTGTTTGTGATTTAGAGATTTTGTTTGATCAACACAAAAATTAGAAATATTAAATCTTTAGGGACATAGTACCTTCCTTGTACTCACTTAGGTTCTGATTTCACAGTTAAGAATTCCTCAAAGAAATTATATGCAAGACTCGAATAAAACATTATTCTACGCATGCAACTTCTGTTGCCTATTCATGGGATAAAGGCTTGCTAGCTATTTTTATTTAAAAAATTAGTATATGACGATCCATGACGGGTGCTTGGTTGATGGTATTCATGGTTTCATTTCTAATCCCCATACTCACCATTCCATTTGTAGTAATTGTGTCCAAGGCATTATTGGTAGCTCCTACCTCCACGACCTTTATAAGTTTCTTCTTCAGGGCCATGGTCTTTAATCGCGAGATTGCAAAAAAGGGAATTTGGCGAAGGAGCTTGGGGGTAATTAGATTGATAGAATTTTGATTGATGGGGGGGATGGGGGGGGAAGGGGGGGGGAGTGATCACCAAGAATTTTGAGAAATCAAAAAGAGTCTTGATTCCACAAGAAGGAATAGGATAGAAGGGATGGAGGAATTGAATTTGAGAGCTCGCGGAGTATCCTCCTTGTCTTCTTGACGAGAAATTCCCATACTTGTGCTTCTCTTACCTCACTCTCTCTTGTTCTATACTCCTAAGAAGGGCCTCTCCCCTCTTGCTCGGACTTCTCACAATGGCTCTCCATGCCTCTTATTTATAGCTAAATTAGAGAATAAGGGTTGTGGTTAAGAAGAAGAGTTCTTTATGGAGAGGATCTTGGCAAAATAAGAAATCTAATGCTCAGACCACAAATTTGATGGTTCCATTGGCTCCGAAAGGGGGGTAAAACCCCAAGATGTTTGCTTAGAATTCTTCATGATCACTCCTTCTTATTCTCCCTATTCAAAGTGTAGTTTGCTACTTGTAAACTATGATCCCGATATGCACGATTTCACCAATCATTCTTTTTGCATTAAATATCCAAAACTGGCTGAAAAAGTCACTTGTTCTTTTTTACATGACAGCATGTTCTAGAAGTTTCCATAGCTTTTTAGGATATTTATAATAAATAATATTAAAAATATGCTAGTTTTGTTCAAAAATCTAGTATTTTTGGACCACTAATGACTAATATGACTCATAACTCTTGTTCATGCGGCAACTTCGATGGACAGGTGGCAATAGTCCTTCTCAATCCAGAAAAGAGACTATTGCAAAGATCTTCTCTATTTAATTATTTTAGATTCCTTGAAGTCCATTTTGCGAGAAGTTGAAAATATGTTAAATTAAAGTTGGGATATCACAAGGTGCAAAGAACCAATTTTTTTATAGGGAGGAGGCGCAAAAGAAAAGTCCCCCTACCCTCCCCCACCCCCATGTCATGTGATTTTTGAGGTTTCTTGGCTCTTAATCAAGCTTAACCACTAACTACTCAAGTAAGTAGTTCAATTTTTTCAAGTTCACACTTGTACACAAGTGATTTTGACCCGATTGGAAGGGCAAACTGTCTTGGAATCACAATTTGACTGGGCAGGTGGCTTTTTGGCACCAAAATTTATCACCCTACCTTTGTCACATGCTTTTCAGCTTATGGATCTAGTAGTTGCTTCATAATGCCAAACCTTGGGGCCATTAAATTGGGGACCAAATAGACTCCGATCGACAAACGGACACTTGTGTTGCTGCTCTCACATGATGTAGCCTTTTTCACTGACTACTTAATAGTACACATAATTTGCAACCTATTAGCAAATAAAATTTGTGTTCACTTCCAAGAAAATACCCCAAAACTTATAGATTCAAAATATGTAACATGTACATCCTCTTTTGGTTGACGCAATTGAACTTACAATATACCCTAAAACTACTATTCACAACCTTGTGATTCTAAAACAAGGCTCAAAACAACCTCAGATTGGCCAAAAGGCAACTCAAAGCCATAAAGGGCATATCAAATCTCATAACAATGTGAGATTTCTTCTTTGCCTTACTTCCACTGCCTCCATAGTCACTATCTAAGAGAAAGAGTGGAAGAATGGAAGAGCTTCTTACCCATTTCTTGCCTGCTTGAATCCTTGCTTCTTTTCCTTTACTTTAGCCTTCTCAAAGCCAACCTCTCTCAGTGGAGCCGCTCTAATACCATGTCATGAATTGCATGGTGGGCAGACTTACTTGAGCTATGGTGCCAAATACACACCATATACACAAGAGGAAGATTACTCAAGAATAAAAGAGGAGAGTTAGAGGCCAAAACATTCTCTTGCTAGTTTCTTCTTCTTCTTTTTCACAAAATACAATGTATACAAAGTATAGATAAGATACAACATAAAGGAAAGTGGCCTACTAAGTTACATAATGCATAATTGACTATATTAATCTCCGCACTATAATGCTATCTGTAGGTAGCTACAACAAACTAAATATAATAATTATTAAGTCAATGGCCATGCAAGGATCATAATGACCACCAATGTGCTAAGTATAGATGTGTGGACCCATCTAACAAGACATTTCATCATCAATGTCCACACATGTTGAGCTTGCCATCTTAACATTCCATTGTCTCTATCCAAAGCTTTATATCCATTTCCACATCCCTTATTTTCCTATTAAACTTAGGTAGTTTGACTTGCTTAAGGAGAAACTTCTTCTCCTAAACTTCAAGAGGATTTGGAGTGAATGTGATGGCCTAGTTATATGCATAGAGTGAACTTTTTGCACAACCAATTTAAGTATTCCTCATTCATGTTTTCAATATAACCATGATAAAAGACACAAAGAATTAATATTAAAAACTTGGATCCTAAAACAAATTGTTACTCAATTGGAAAGAATATATGGGATATCTTTATTATTTATCATAATAAAGATATCTCATAAACTTGTTTGAGGGGAAACTTCTTCTCCTAAACTTCAAGAGAATTTGGAGTGAACGTGATGCCCTAGTTAAATGCATAGAGCTAACTTTTTGCACAGCTAATTTAAATCTTCCTCATTCATGTTTTCCATATAATCATGATAAAAGACACAAAGAATTGATATAAAAAACTTGGATCCTTGCACAAATTGTTACTCAATTGGAATGAAAATATGAGATATCTTTATTATTCATCATAATATGCCATAAGAAAAATGAAAGTACATCAAGTAGAAACTATTTTGGTCCAATGAGGATTTTTGGTTACAATAGTTATAACTGTGAAATTTGGATACATAAATAATTTTCTAGGTTGGAGGTTCAAAAAATATATTTAAGGTTATGTACTTCAGAGAAAAATGTGGAAAGCTATCTTTACAACAATTATTATGGTATGAACACCCTAAAATGGCAACACACTTGGCGGCTGGCATAATGCACAACACTTATTCATAGAGAAAACAGTTCTGAAAAATCTACTCTCTGTCTATATTTAGAATAGGATTTAGGTGTGATTCTTCAAATATGAATAACTTGAATACTTTAAGGTCTTCCGTCCACTTCATCCCTGAGATTAGTTTGTAAATAAGCAAGTGGATTGACATTCACAAAGCAATAGATTCCACTTCACATCCATTGCCACTCTTGATATAGTAGGGAAGGATTATACATATTCTCCAAGAGTCTTATGAAGTGATCCCACCAATCAAAATCAAAAGACTATACTATGGAGGTAAACATTGCTTAGAATATTAGGAATTTTTTCACTCAAATTTTCTTAGACAAGGTTCCAAATAGACTTTCCTAGATATTAATTAGATTTTACTATAATGCGATGTATAATATGTTTATCAAATGCTCCCTTATGGCATGATTTGGGTATCCAATCCTAGGCGATGCCATCTAGAGTTCCTTGGCATATCATGAACATTGTTGCCTAGGCTCACTTGAATCTACCTCATATGGGAAGCTTTGCCCCATAGCCACCTCAGGGAGTCCACCTTATAGAATATGTAAAATACCACATGAGTTCAAAAGAAAGGGTATTATATTTACTAAAATCTATAGAATTATATTTATTAAAAAATTAAATTACAATTTGAAAAAAATTTGTAAGTTTAGTAAAGTAAAAGGGGTCATTTTAAGGCCTTATAGCATGTAAAACAAGGGTATTTCTTAATATCCTTTGAACACACATTATATAGATGATTTATTATAGGTGGACTACCTGGGATAGCCACAAGGATGAATATGAATTTGAGGCTCCTAAATAGTACTATGATCACCTAACAATTTATCTAGCATTCTTCATCGAGCAGCTGCTTGTGCAAATTAGCTCAAACCAAAGTAGACCCATGTGGCACTTAGCTCAAAGAGGGTGAGAAATGAAGGAGAGCTAGCACATCAACTCCTTTGGCAACAAGTCAAATTCTCAAAACAACCATGGTCAAGATCTACAATATTCTCTAAACAATCATCATTTGAGTCTTTCGTTAAACATCTTGTTGAGTCTAGTTCTTTTGAGAAGGAAAACTCTATGATAGTGCACAATAGAAGAGAAATACAAACACAGAGAGAAGCAAAGAGAGAGAAAGACAGGAAGCAGATGATGAAGGAAGAATATTGCATTGACTAAAGAATAATGTTGATACAATGGTGGTGGACTAATCAATACCTATATGCAACCCAAGCACAAGTGAGGGCACCAAATCAAGCTAATGATGATGGTAGCACCAAGCATGGAGAACCGTACCAAATCAGGCTAATGATGACAGCAGCACCAAGCACGGAGACCTGTAGTGTTGGAGTGTGGACACTTGCAAACAAAAGACCAAAGAAGAAATAATGTGTGTGTCTACCAAATGGGAGGCTTCAAATGGGGGTACTTTTGCCAACACTTCTCTTCAAGATGAGTGCCCTTCCCATAGTGTGGGCACTTGGGCTTCTTCTCCTTCTTATGATCCTACTTCTTGTCCTTGGCCTATGCCTTCTTCTTCTTTTCTCCACCTATACTTGCAATAAATGCCTTAGTGCAGCCAGGACCACTGGCCATGACCTCTCTAAATCACTCATCATGCTCCAAGACAAGCAATGAAAGCTCTTCCCACAGGTGTCTCACACATCCTTGTTGATATGATAAGATTGATGTAGAAGATCTCAAACCAAGGTGATGGAAGTTGAGTCAAAAGTATTATCACAGCCATGTCTTCAGAGGATGTCATTTAGACCAATAGAGACAAGCTCACCTCTCATGTCCTCCATCTTCATGATGTGCTCCTTCATAAATGAGGAATCATCAAAACTGAGCATTTGCAACTTCTTCTCAATGGAAATATAATGGGAAAACATCTTGTGCTGATACAAAGTTGCAAGCTTCTTCCATTCTTCCATCATGGTCTTCAACATGCAAACATGCACAAGGATAGAATCTTGCAAAACTTGTAAAGAGAAAGGATTGGGCTTGAGAGTTGAGCCGAAGCCACAAGCCTACATGATCCATAGAAGTCCCATCTCTTGGATCCTCTTTAGGATGAGGGATGGAATCTAAATCAAGAACCCAAAGATCAAAGGTGTCGAGTATGCACTCCACCTCACATGACCATAAGAAATATTTTGAACCATCGAGTTTGTCTTCTTTGCGTAATGAAGGTAAGATAGGCACCTACATCAAGGGTATTAAGAATGGTGTCTTCATTAAGGATGGAGCCTTCTATGAAAGATGGATAGAAGGGGGACAAGTTGGGATGGGGGACTCCTCATACTAGCTATAATCATGATAATTACATCTCTACTCAAAATAGTGTCTAGAAAGAAGATCCTCCTCTAAGTCATAAAAGCTCATGAACTAGTAAGACATATTTGATTCTACAATCACCCAAAAATCTGTGTTTTGATAGAGACTATAAGAAAGATAGAAGGCAATTAACTACAGAGGATGTAGATGTGTCATGTGTCACAAAAAAGCTGTCACCTCCAATGAGGAAGCTCTCGCCTGCACCAAGAAGCTATCACCTACACCAAAATCTGGTCACTCTACAGAATGTAAATTTACTTTTTCTACAAAACGTTGAAAGTTGGGGACGTCTGATGTGATTGAACAATGTTGCCTGGTCTTGGATGATGTAGCCTGGTCATTGAAAGGGTCGATTGGGATCTAGAGGACCTGTATAGGCTATTGTGAACATAGATTGAAAATCTACATTTTCAAGATCTAAGTTGCTCCTCCACAATGAAACCTACTATTCTATAAGAAATCTCCAGAATGTGTCCTCACATAGGTGATGATATCATGAGAGAGTGTGCAATGGAAGAGAAATACAAACACAGAGAGAAGCAAATAGAGAGAAAGAGAGAAAATAGAGGATAAAGGAAGAATATTACATTGATTGAAGAAGAATGTTGATACAATGATGATGGATTGATTATTACCTACACGCAACCCAAAACGTCAGTGAGGACACTAGATGAGGTTGATAACGATGGTAGCACCAAGCATGAAGAGTCGAAGTGTGCACTTGCGAAAGAAAAACTAAAGACTGAAGAGTGTGTGTGTTTGCCAAGTGGGGGAGCTAACTATAAATAGCCAAAAATGCCCAAATATGACCGACCTGCATTAGGGGGGGAGGTCATAAATGTTGGTTGACCAATAATAAGTACTAGTGGGTCAATGAAGGAAAAAATGCCAAAAAAATAGGGGGGACCCCAAAAAAATCCAAGATAACAATGGCAATGTTGTGCAATGTTCGCCAGGTGTAGTAGACTATGGAAAGCAATAAACTGGCCTAAGAATGCACATAGGAAGCCAAAAAATAAAGAAAATGCACCTAAATTTTCAGAGCTACTATGTATTTGTTAGACTTTGATACGAGGTTACAAGCAGGAGATGAAAAATTGATATGACTAACATAGGCAGACTAACAAATTCTCAGTTCTTTGAGACTACCCAACCATAGTATAGAGTTGTCGGGGATTTGCCCTACTGTTTCTCCCAATGGCGTGTTTCAGTTATTTAATTAACCTAATATATTTATGTTTGACATGTAAAGACAACTTCCTTGATTAGCCTATTCATTCACATAATTTATACACAAATACAAAGTTAAGATCAAATAGCTTTTAGAAGATACTAATAATAATATACTTAGCTACACCTTCTCCAAGGTGCAATGCTAATTTAGCATTCCATGCCTTGTACTGGGACTTGTATCCAAGAACCTTGATTCACACGTGCAAGTCCCACAAACACAATCCATAATCCACCTTTATCTAGAATAAGGTCTTCCAATGTCTATAGACATTAGGCTGCGGAGTATTTTCCATCTCCATCTTAGGCCAGCATGGTGTCCAAAGCCTCCTTGACTTGCAAGCTACCATATGTTCTATGTTGGCCTTTGCACAACTACACCTTTGGCTAGTGCATTGAATAGTGCCCTTATGGGTTCTTTGTCTTCTTATATGCATCTCTTTTTGCAATGTGATCATGGTGGTAATCGCCCATGCATCAAACCCTCATGTGATAAGCCTCAAAATGAACCAAACTCTCCCATGAGTTCTCCAATATCAATCAAAAGCAAGGCAAATAGCCTATATCTAAGAAATCATTTTTTTCCTACAAAATAAAATGTATCTTAAAATATGTCTATCAACCCCAAAACAAATTCATTCAAAATTTCCACCATGAATTGTCTCACAAGGACAATACAATTTACAACATTTTATAATATGTCATAATGCTATGCATAGTCATCCAATGATTATCCTCTTCCTTATTTCATCATAGGATTTTCCAAGTCCCTCTTGTAGGCTTCTCTTCTATAAATATAAATTAATGTTTTTAGAGTCTACTTTTTTATTTCTATCTCCCTTTCATGCAATTCTAAAAACAACTTAAGGTACAATTTAGTAACCCTTTCCAAGCAACTCAACCCTACTTTTACAAGAGGTGTATGACACATCACATCATATCCTTCTTCTCAAGAGTGTGACAATCTTGTTAGAGTCAATACTTAGAATCTATATGGTCTTCCCCTTGATGGAACATTAATAGGGGTCCTTGATTCTCTTTACCACTAGATGTCTCACAAGATCACTCTATCATATGCAAGCTAATGTTTAGCAAAATTGACTTAGTACCACCACACAACCTAGCTATGCCTTCCCTCAAAGTTACTCTAACCACGGAGTTATTTATTTTTCCTCCTTCACAACATGATCATTCAATTTCCACTAAGATTACTATTGGACCATAATGATTGCTACTCTACAAGGCAAATCCATGCACAAATTTTCGTCTTTTCTAGTATGACAAAGTCCATGAATAATCATCCCATTATTTCCATGAAAAAGTGTAATGGTTTGAAGAATTTAAAATCTATGACTTGTGAGATAGGGAACATCTCAAAAAATAACTATAGAATGATCATAAGCTTATGGTAGAGAATTAGTTTTTACTAGCAAAATGCCTTAAATCTCAATGAGGAGTAGGAATTAGAAGGGCACACATCAAAGGCTTACAAGAGATGGAAGAGAAAGCCATTTATGGATCTATACTCCAAGCATGATGTTGTCCCTTTGGGTACTATTAGATGTCATGGCGCTAGGTGGACACAATGTGAAAAACACTCAAGTACATGATCATCCAACTTTCTTATTAATCTAGAGAGTAAATGCCATATTAGTCATTAATGTTAATGTCCATAGTATGGATGGTTCAAAATTTCAGGATTCTTGGACAATTTTACCAATTTTTTTATATTTTGGACATTATTTCTTGTAAATATCCTCAAAAGGTGTAGAAAACTTCTAAAGTAGGATATAATGCAAAAAGCAAGTGGCCTTTTCAGCCAGTTTTGGAGATCTCATGCAAAAAGAAGGTCTCCCAAATTCGCATCCCATGAGATCATAGTTTTCAGGCAACAAACAACACTTTGGATGGCAAGGAGGGAAAAGGAGTGACCCAAGAGAATTTTGACTCAGTGTTTGAGGGTTTTACCCCCCTTTCAAAAGCCAAAAAAACCATCAAATTTGTCGTCTGAGAAGTAGAGTAGAAGCTAGTGTTTAGTGTGAGTTTTTGGGTATACCAAGGTGAAACAAGGTATGGTAAATGGGAGACTCGTTATAAACAAGTTTTCTTAATGAAGGATTGGTTTTGTGATATTTTAAGCCTCTAATCTCTTGTATGTATGTTGTTTCATCTCTCGTTGGTCTTTACTCTATGTAATCTCTATCATCATCTCTATTCTCATATAAGAATTTGCCTAATTTCTTACTACCATTAATCCTCGCTTAAGAATCTATCAAACATCATATACATCTATCCATCCATTACTACTCTTATTCACTCCCACAACTAGAGGCCCAATGTCTTGTCTCAGCATATGCACAAATTATCTTGATGCTCCTTTCTCCTTGTACTATGTCTTCATCAATCCTAAATGATCTTCCAAGGGCTTAACAAGATCATTATATCCCCAACTCCTCTTTCTCTCCTATCTCTCTCTTTTTCTCTCTATTCTATTCAATCTCTCTCCCTCTTTATCCTTTCAATGACTCTCCTTCTCTATCCTTTGCAATGAGTCTCTTTTCCTCTATCTCTCATAATCACTCTATCCCTCCATCATTTTACCTCTCTATCCCCTACTCCTTCCTTGTATATCAACTACAAACCACCAAGAATCCTCATGCAACCATCAATTTAAGTGAATTTCATAGCAAAGAAAGAAAGGAACCCAATATCCACTATCCAACCTCCCAAAAGACATCAATCTTTACCCTTATTGCACCACACAAATTGTCTCAATACAATACTTGTAGACACATAGTCTAGCCACTATATATTATAAGCCTTGCAATAATGGGTATATATATCCATAGAGAATCACAACTTCTCAATCACATTTTTTTCATTTAATAATAATGTATTCAACTTTTACTCCAATGTATCAAATCTAAATTTAAGAGAGGAATCTGTGTTTGGTAGGAGAGCACTATTGCAACTCCATCTTCTCATTATTTAGTATCGATGGTGATTATTGGAAAGTGGTGGCTATGTTAGTGTTTATGGAAGTGGAGACAAGGTGATAGTTGTACTCATTACAACCATGTCAATGATGACTATGATGAATTGAAGATAATTAGTTGATGAGGACTTCAAGGTTTCACTCACCCTTAGTGATAAAAAACAATGGCTTCATGGATTTGTATTGGTCATTGGCACTCTTCTTGGTGATGATGATGACTCACGTTCCTTGTGGGTCCTTTTTTCCCAATTGTGAAGAGGAGAGGATTAGCTTGCTAAGATTAATTTATCCTTTAGGTTTATTTCATGCTTCTTAGGCCTTGTTCATATATAGAGCTCAATTTTGGACCCTGGGCACGAAAGAGGATCCCTTGCTAGTATATTATTATGTGAGACATTGTATCCTCTCCCCCATAGAAGAATCAATATGTCCTCATTTTAGGGAGAACTCACGGGTTATTTTTCTTTAAGATAAGTTGTTATTGCATCATAACATGTGTGTATTAGGAACCACCACACTTATATTTTGCTAGCCAAATTCTATGTAGGCACTCATTTCAAAGAAATACAATGATTTTAAAACAATTTTGTTGCAATATTTTGTGGTACAATGGCCACTATAAGGTAAATTTTATTACAACTATAAGGCCTATTATATGTCATGAATATACATAGGTAGTGCATATTTTTGAACTGTGAGAAACCAAGAATAATAGGCCTCTAGTCTTAGTCCTAGCTAGTGTAAGGTTAAGAACTCATTCATCTTCCTAGTGTAGTAGTCAACATAAGTTATCTCCCATGAACTACTTCCTTTAGCTACTCCCAAGTGGCAACTAGTTCAAATATTCCTTGATCCCTGCACTACTATTTTCACCATGACCAAGCTTCATCAAGCAACTTAAGCTTGGAAATCATGTATTGACTTGTAGGACTACTCCCCCCACCTAGTCTCCATTGTCTCTATCCAAAATTTTGGCTCCATTTTGATATCTCTCCACTGTTTGCTTCGTTTCTTCTTCCTTCTAGTCCCTTTGCTCTTATAAAGTCTTGAGAAGGTCATCAAAGTCCTGTCTAGTTCCTTGAGTGATACAAGGAACCTGAGAGGAGGTGTGCTCTAGCTGTGGCACCTTCTCTATCCTACTTTCTGGTTCAACTTCTTATGCTGCAAGCCTCTTTGACCTTGTAAGGGTAGATCCTACTGATGTACTTCCTGAAAAAAATGAGTACAATGCTTCCACCCATTGCAGACCTTCACTTGAGATATGACTACCTCCTTCCGATCTAGGAAGTGGTGGCAATTACAATGGGGCAATAAGTAGTGTGGTTCTTTCAAGTGCTTGGGTAGGCTGTGGTGGTGGTGATAAGGGATGGATTGGCTCTTTTCCCTTACCCTTGATTGGCTTGTGCCCTTCTCCACTAGCTGTGATTCTTACTCTCCTTGATGCTAGGGTGATTGGTGTTGGGTGGGGCTTCCACTAGGTTTTCTTTTATTCTATGCATCTCCTCCACTGAGTTTTGTACAACCAAGCAATAATCCTCCTCTACTTTATTTTCCTTGGCTTCCCTTTTCCCTTTAGCTTTTTCGAACTCCTCCATCATTGGCCATTTCCAATGCATCTTCTTCTTTTGATGGAGCCTTTTCTTCTTCACCTTGTTTCTTGGTGGTGTCCTTCTTCTTCCCCCCTTTCACAGAGCTTTTCTCCTTGTTCTTCTCATGGTCATCTTTTTGTGGCTCTTCTTCATTCCTAACATTCTCTTTCTTTTTCTTTTTAATGGCTTCTAGCTCTGGTTGCTACACATATTGCGCTCTTTTCCTCCTCTCTTATTTGGTCTTCTAGCTCTACTTGCTACACATATTGCGCTCTTTTCCTCCTCTCTTATTTGGTCTTCTTTTCCCTCTGTGTCTATATCCTTTGTTTCTTTTTGCTAAGTGTGGTTTGGGACCCTTCTTCTTCTTGTGTTTGCTCCCACCATCCTTGATTATTGGATCATGTATTGCTTATCATGTCTTGTGCCAAGGAGGTGGTGGTGTATCCTCTTTGGTGCCTATTATCACCTCTTTTGACATGTTGGGATCATTCAATGCTTCTTTAATGATGGCTATCAGTACCCCTCCAAATGCAACCATGACTACTCTCCCAATGGCTTTTCCCCTTGCAAGCTTTTGGCTTTCCTTTGTGACCTCTTTAGAACCCAGGGGCTCACTAAGTATTGTTGCTATTTAATGAATAGTATTCCTTGTGTATGCATTTAGGTCCACATCTCTCAAACCTTATGTGACCAAATCTTCAAACATGTTAAGGTGGATCATGTTCATCACGGCATTGTGACAAGGACTTGAGGACAATGTGTGGATGAATTTGGCATGTAGCTATAGAATAGGATCGGGGATTGGGGTGCTAACTTACAAAGGGGTGAGTGGGGGAAGAATTGGGGTGCCACAATGCTTAACACGTGTTATTATGAAATGACAAAAGAGATAAATATAAAGAGAAAAATAAAATAATAAAATATATACATGGTGACTAATAGAGATGCACACAAGAATGGAGTTTAAGGAGATGGTGTGTTGAACCTTTTTGCAGAAACCAATCATAAAAATGAGGATTTGTGAAATTCCTAACTTACAAAGGGGTGAGTGGGGGAAGAATTGGGGTGCCACAATGCTTAACACGTGTTATTATGAAATGACAAAAGAGATAAATATAAAGAGAAAAATAAAATAATAAAATATATACATGGTGACTAATAGAGATGCACACAAGAATGGAGTTTAAGGAGATGGTGTGTTGAACCTTTTTGCAGAAACCAATCATAAAAATGAGGATTGTATTCCATGACATGACAACATGATAGTCCATGTTAGTTGGACTAATGCCCATGTGTGTTATATAAGTGAGAATATCTATGAGGAAATATCTCGTGTTCAAGTGGATAACAATATGTAGCTCCTCGAGAGCTCCTCCTCATATAGTATTCTACCCAAATGTGGATGTAATAGCACATGATCTTTTAGAGGGCCTTTTCGGTGATGGCTAACACCTGAAAGGAAGTGGGGCCATACTCAGTGGTCTTGATGTCTTGCCATTGTTCCAGGACATTAGTCATTATCTGACAATTGAGTTGTTCTCATTGTGTATGCAGAGTGAACCACTTGTGAAGGAATGCATATTCTAACATGGCTAGCTTCTCTAGGTCTAGTATTTCTATTTTTGAGGCTTCTAAGTAGCTACACTTAAAAGATGTGATTAATTGACCATGTATGGCTTGATTTTTGCTAATTTGTGTGGCAATGAGTTCTTCAGCAATAGAGGTGTGCTTTGTTGAAGATGAATTTGTGCTCTTCCTAGGAGCAAGGAGGGCCTCTTGTTGTTGTCACAGTGTCTTCATCCAACAAGTCTAGGTCCAAGCAATCATAGCTATGAGCAAACAGGGTGAAAGTATTGTCAAGATGATAGATGTTGTCGACTATACTATCACCCATATTGGTAGCCATGTCTACTACGAGTTTCACTATGGAAGGTCTGAACTATGTGAGCAATAACTCAGCCAGCAGGAGGTTCTGGTTTAACATGACTCACCGATGATATACTTATACCTAGCCTTGCTAGAGAATTTGGTTGATTGTTATTCAGTATTGGCATGCACTTGGAAGTAGTTATGGTCGTTGAGGATTGTCCTTGTGGGGTGATTGGATTGGAAAGGGAGGCAGTTGTTGAGTCTTCTTGAGATGGAGAAGAAGCTACCTTCAAGTCTAGGTAGTTGGTATCTATTTGTGTAGATTGCATTTGTTGAGAATAGCAAATGATGCTAACCCATAAGTGGCTTTGTATGAGAGATATGACAAAGATGTATGCTCTAGAAGCTCTAGGAAGAGATGTCCAAAATCCCATAAGCACAAAGAAGAAAAGTGATACTATCCAAAAAGATATAAAGACATGTACTTAACACTTATTTCCATGCAATGGTACTTTCATTTTGTGTCACTCAAGATTGTGTTTATGAGTCCAAGCTAATCTGTCTCAGAACCTAATTCGTTTGAGTTACAATCTTTCACCTCTATCATGTCCCATATCTATAATCTACGTCTTCCATAGCTAGCACTCTAGATCCGTGTTTCTCAACATGGTATGAGAGCCGTGGTGAGCTATGTCTAGCCACACCCATTCTCCCTCTTCTACTTCTACTGCCTCTTGTTCTAGCTCTCACGGTAATGATAGCCATTTAGTTTAGGAGGTAGAATCAATTTGATAGTGTAGGAAAGAGAGAGAGTTTTATTATTGCGAGTAGGTTCCTTAGTACCAATTAGTTGCTGCCTAATCTAACTTTGGTTCCAAATGATCTCTCCCTTTCTTTTGCCTCCCAACCAAGGTTCTCGGTAGAATATTGGAGAGGCTTGCCATTGAGTCCTTGATGTCTATTGCTTTGAAAGAATCAAAGGATTCTAAAACATATTGGTTGCTGAGCACCTGAGTGATGAATTGAGGAGGAGGTTTACCAGATCTGGTGCAAGTAGTGAGCGTTGCAAGGCAACTTGATCGACAGAACCGATGGTGGGGCGGAGGCAGCTTCTGGGGTGCAGTGCTCGAATCCGGCCGACTTCCTAGGTGTAACATTCATGGACTGCCTTGGCGGCGTTCCCACAGGACAAGACGGATCATACATCGTTGACAGAAGAAGAGGAAAGCAGGAGAACACAAAGAGGAAGGAAGAAAACAACAAGACAACGAAAAGGCACAGCAGTTTTTTCTCTCCCGTCATCCGATCCATCTCTACTGCTACGGGCCACTCCCACAGGCCAACATATACAAGGTGTAGGAAAGACTACAGTTCTTCCTTCTTCTTCTTGAAAACACACACACGCTGACACAGGAAGCAGATCGGTGGAGGCAAAGGACTAAAGCGTCAATCGGATTGGCTGAGATCATGAAGGCAATCGCTAATCTTCTTCCATTGGCAACTCTCAATCATCATCAAACGATCTCTGCTCGCATTTCCACATGACACAGGAAGACAAGAAAGCTTTTTTTTTTTTTAAAGAAAAAGGAGGAAAGAAGGTCGTCCTGAGGGTAGACATGCACTGCGAGGCCTGCAAAAACAAAGTCAGGAAAGCCATCAAAGGCATTCCAGGAGTGGAGAAGATGGAGTTTGATATGAATGAGCAGAAGGTCACCATTAACGGCAAGGTGGATGCAAAGGCTATGTACGAGGCTGTGAAAAGGAAGTGCGGCAGAAGAACGAACCTCATCTATCCGGAAATCGACATTTCACAGAAGAACGAACCTCATCTATCCGGAAATCGACAAGGAAGACCTGCTTATCGACTCCATCAACAAATGAGGATACTAGTAGCAGGGTTTTCACAGCTCTTGTTGAATCACAAATGTCAATTTAGAATTGCAAAGAAATTAAAGAAAGGAGCACGCAGAAAGTTTAGTTGGTGTGTTAGGGTAGCATGCACATGCTTTAGGGAAAATAGCTGAGAAGTTATAAGTATGCAGATTAGATATTTGGGGAATAAGTGTTCCCCTATGTTTTCCTCAGGCCTTAAATGAATCTAGGATTAGACACTGCCATTGGGCGAGATTGCCAATCAGTAAGACATTCCCCTATTTCAAAGAGATGTTGTTTGATTTCAGAAGAAAATTCAATATCAATGTAAAGAGCCATGAGCCCAAGTCAAATTAATCCCGCAAATCATGTATCCCAAAATCTATGTCATGTATGCCAAAGAGAGCTTGTCAAGTCAAAGATGAAGAGCACAAGACCAAGACCAACAAAGACCGAGAAGATCGACCAAAGCAAAGGATGCCAAAGAAGCATGAAGAAGAAGATACTTTCCATTGCTACAAACAAAATGTTTTGCAAAAAAATTTCCACAGTGGATCTCAAATTTCCTCAGTGTATTTGCTTCTCATAGTGGATGCAACAAAACACTTACCAAAATGTAAAGTTTCAAGCCTTAACTTGACTAGGCTGCCAAAGAGCTAGTCTCCCGGGCCATGTCATCATGTAGGGGGAGAAAAAGCCAGAAAGGGTAGAGACCCATCATTTGAGGGGGGTGTTGAGAATAGCAAATGATGCTTGCCCATAAGTGGCTTTGTATGAGAGATATGACAAATATGTATGCTCTAGAAGCTCTAAGAAGAGATGTCCAAAATCCCATAAGCACAAAGAGGAAAAGTGATACTATCCAAAAAAATATAAAGGCATGTGCTTGACACTCATTTCTATGCAATGGTACTTTCATTTTATCTCACTCAAGATTGTATTTATGAGTCTAAGCTAATCTATCTTGGAATCTAATTCACTTGAGTTACAATATTTCACCTCTACCATGTTCCATATCTATAATTTGCGTCCTCCATAGCTAGCATAGCTCTAGATCCCTATTTCTCAACATCATTGATGTTAGTGTGAGGGTAGTAGGCTCTTGTGTTAAAATATTGAGGATGCATGCTAGGGTGGATCACTAGTGAGCAAGTAGACAATCGGAATGAGACATAAGTAATGATAAAAGAGAACAACTAATATTACTCAAGCATAATGCAAGTACAACTGAATAAGAATGATAGATAGAATGAGTGTGGGGATGAATGCCTTTTATAGACTTACAGTAGGTGGTATTAGTAGGTGAAAAAAGGTAGAAAGGGACCATGGTATTCACCAACTGTGGTTTTAATAAACCATGCATACATGACCTAGTATAAGGCTTTATTTGCAATGTGATCCTTTACCTTTTTGTTCATTACAAAGGGGCTATAGAGTGAGTGTGATTGCATATTTCTCAACACCCCTCCTTAATCGCAACCAAGAAAAGCATTGAGTATACAGAGGCTCTATCATGAGTAGAACCTTGTATTATGTCACCATTTCGCTAGCGCCGTCAAGATTTCCTCCCCTTTTTTTAACAAATCAATTTACAAATAATGAAATATTTCTTAATTATGTCTCTCCCCCTGCCAACGCAATCGATTGGCGGCGAGAGGGGGACTTGAACTCCAAGAAAGCGGAGATGAGGGAAGGGACGACTGGCATTTGACAGGGGTAGAGGAGGAGATCATGACGGGGAAAGGAGTTGACATGGTAGACAAAAGGATGGCTGAAGATCACGAGGGCGACATAGATTTTGATAAGGGAGGGGCACATGTATGCCACCTTCAACCCTCACTATCCCTCCTTCTCCTTCCAAGAGGCACAATTTACATGGCGAGAGGGCTAGTCTGGCCACCGGGGTGAAGGTAGAGGGAGGGGGGGCCCGTGTCAATTACCCCCCCCAAGAAAGGACACCAATCCTCTTCCTTTCCCCCCCTTAGTTATCACCAACTTTCCCTTATAAAGTCATTCCCCCCCCCCCCCCCCCCCCCCCGCCCCCCCCCATGTTGCCAATTTGAGAAGGAGAGAAGGAGAGGTAGAGAGAGAGAGAGAGAGAGAGAGAGAGAGAGAGAGAGAGAGAGAGGAGAGGGAAGAGGAACTTAGAGCAAGAGAAGAAGAGAGAGAGAGATAGAAGAGGCCCAAAGACAATTCCTTGCCTAGACAAAGCCTCAAGCACCCTCTCTCCCCATCGCAATTCCTGTAACCTCTCCATCAACTACCTCTAATTGACAAGGAGATCGCAAAAGTCAAGACAAGGCATAGGGAACTTCGGCGCCAAGGAGTCATTCGAGAGACGTAATGGTCACTTTTCAGTTTCAAAATGGCCCCAAAGTGTAAACTCTCCCAAGTAACTGGAAAAGCCGTAAGTACGGGAGAAGGATCGGGCAAAGACACCACCATCAACACAAATGGGTTATCAGGCAGCGTGAATGCTATTTCAACACTCCAAAACTAGGTACCGCTACCGTGTCTAGAGATTAAAATCAAATGTTTAAGCATAGGCATCATTAGGAACAAGTCATACCTCGCATCGAGTAACTTGCATATTTTGAAAGGTAGTTGAAATGGTTTAATAACCATGAGTTGTCGAGAATAGATTAAGCATCTACGGGTTATTGCGGGAATTAAGTCAAGTATTAGGTTCGAACTTTCGCAGATGCATCATAGATTTTCGGGGCACATAAATATTCCGTATAAGTCAATTGCATTCCGTAGACCATCGTAGTGAATTAACTCCCATTTACGATGAATGCATGTACACACACATTTGAATAATAAGGTCATGCCTTATGAGTTACATAAATGCACTAGAAGGGATTTTTATGAATGGGGATCTCGCATCGCATTGACAACTCATGGAAGACCTGCATCTAGATTTGCATGGCAACATGAATAGCCTCAATTGCACCACATAATAGGGAATGCACCTAAAAAGGTAGATTTTAGATGTGCATGTCAAGTGCTGAACTTAACTGTAAGGGCCAGTTTAGTAAATGAAATCTTACATGACGAGTGAGGCTAAGATTTAATTCGACTCAACTAGGGTTCCAATCGCAAATAGGTCAAGTTGCCCTTACATCCATATTTTTAATTAGAGTCAACATGCTCTTTGGTCCCTACCCCAATAGCCAACTGCGATGGACCCAAAACACTCTTGGGTATATCATTTTCAAAATATGATACATCTCGAAGTTAATACAAGAAAGCTCGAATGTCATACGCACATGAAGAATGACTATTCACCAAGTTACATTCGATGCTCGTAATTATTTTAGAATGGTAAATAGAATTAGTTTTACGCTTGACTTGCAAGAGGAGTAAACACAAGTTCCTGCTATTTTGAGGGAAGGAAACCCTAGGATAAACTTAGAACCCCGACAAAATTCTAAGATGGGAAAATGGTTAACAACGGACCAATTAAATTGTAGACATCGAGATCTTAAGATAAGAACCAAAGGTTAGTAACTTAGAGAAGCTATCATCCAAAACTATGGCAAAATTACTCACCCCTATTGCATAGGAGAGAGGTCGGAAAGAGGGTATTCTCTATCTCTTAGAAGATAATGGAAATTCGCACCAAGGCAAGAAGGACCCAAGAAGGGCATCGCTAGGCATTTAAAGATGGGAACTCCACCTTAGCAGATGTCCTGAGCACTCGCCTTCATTGTTGTTTGTGCTTGTAAATCTAGATTCAATGTCTATGAAAGGAATGTATGACTCAAGCTTACAAAAGAAATTTGAACAATGATTCAGGTTGAATTCAAAGAGGGCGCGCCAAGCTACCCCCACCGGGCTGACAACCCTAGCCGTGACGGGAACGTGGACCGAATTTGCCACGAGAGGTCTCTTCATGGGTTAGTTTGAATGTAGGATAACACTTGGATGCCATGGGGGTCTTTGGCTATAAATTCCCTGCCTCTGGGTCCTACTCAAATGATCTATGTGGCTCGTGATAAATTCTTGAGGCCACGTTACTAGTACAAGGGAGGAAACTTGAAGGAAATAAGACACATCCTCAACACGGATTGTGGGATCTGTCCTTTTTGGACAAGACTTGTATTTCAATTAAGATGACATTTAAATTTTACTTTCAAAGAACTTGTCTGAACTGTTTTTGTGTCAGTGCTATAAGTTATGCAAACAAACCCTATTTCCTAAATGGCTTAATTAAGGAAGATGTTTTCAAATGTCACACATAAATGTGATAGGACCTAATTAGATAACTAAAGAACGCCCATTGAGGGAAGCAGGTTGGCGGAACCCCGGACAAGTCTGTCCTATAGAAGGGTGGTCCCAGAGAGTTGGGAGGCTTCTCACAAGGTTCTATAGTCATACGACCTTTAGGTAATATTAGGTTAGAACCTGATTCATGCCATTTTAGGGGACCGGAATGGGACTATGCCCATGGGATGAGAGGTTGAGCGGTGCATCCCTCTCATTTCCCATTCTCTTTGAACCAAGTGTGGCATGGATCTGCTTTGGCTTGGGTATCTCTACGTAAAGTAGGATGTCAAAAGGATTTGATGCTAGAATGTTGTTAAGAGACCTCGGTAACGAGGAACCAAAATTTCAAGTCGATCCTAGTGGGTTTGGCTGCCAATGTTTCATTGTGAGGCAGACTTGGAAAACCCTAGGCAACAAACCTCGGAACATTCCATGGGAGTGCCGAGCAGTGACGCTTAGATTCGTTTCTCAATGACCGCTAAAACGTGCTTGGACAGTTGATAGGTGGGCACATTACAGTTGGTATTAGAGCCAACCAATGAATTAAAAAATCCGGATAGGAATAAATTAGGAAGGGAGAAGTGATGTTTTTCACTAGAAAAATAGTTTTTATGTTACTCATTTGTGGATTTTTGCCACTTCCAGATCTACGAGGCATGGAGTATGTTCCTCGTATTTCACATCATGTTCAAGACAACTATGAACTCTTCAAGTTATCGCCGATGATCTGACATGATGGGGATCTTAGATTGACTCTACAACCCTTGACCACTGCATGTGGAAAGGTATTGGACTTGGAGCATGGGATACTGCTATATAGATATGAACCGACTCCTCTATCTTCAAAACAACCTGAAGAGGCTAAAATGGTTGGAGGACTTGAAGGTCATCAAGTTATTCATCTTCCATGAGGCTCGTGTAAATTCGATCCTACACATCGGATGCCAGTAAGTAGAACAAAATCGCTATATCTATGACGAGATCGCTAGCTAACAGAATTAAAGTAATGGGATGAAACAAACATCATAGCTATCAAAAACGGGGACCTCCCAAACTTCCCATGACTTACCGCTTCCTGAGAATCCATTCTCCCAATCCATATTACTATTCTATTCTTGTACCTGAATCCAATAGGGAATTATTAACTTGGCATGGATGTACCTATTGGAAAGAAAATCATCCTAACCAATGTCTATCTATTCCTGAATAATTGTACTTGAAGCTTATGCTTCTTTATGGATAAATAAGAATTTTGTGTTTATTTGATTTGTCACACAGTAGTAATGAAAAATAATTTATGCATTGATTCAAGATGTGTAGAGATATGTAAATGTTATCTTAGCATGAAGGTTTTAATGCAAAACCAGAGTCTTATTTCCGCACTAAGCCCAGCGGAGGCACAAGAGAAGAAGTTTCTTCTCAAATAGATTAAACAAGTAGAATTCAATGGAAAAGAGAAGTCTGTTGAACCTGATGCTGAAGTTTGGATTGAATCGATGGAGGATTACTTCAGTGCAGTGGGAATAACACCTGTAAACCAGGCTATGATTGCCAAGCTCAAGCTTACCGGCGAGGCTAGACTCTGGTGGAAGCAATGGTGTAAAGACCAAGTAGTCATAGAGAGCACAATAACTTGGGATAAGCTAAAGGAAGTAGTGCATGGAAGGTACATGCCACCTGCATACACAACTTAGAAGATGAATGAGTGCTTCAAATTGAAACAATTGGGCCTGTCTCTAGAGGGGTACTACTCGAGATTTCTCTTCTTGTTGAAATACTACCCGACCATGAGCATTCCTCAACAAGTTTCAAAGTTTTGTGATGGGCTGAACCCACCAATGAACACTCGGTTGGAATCAATGCGTCCATCGGATTTGCAAGATGCATTGATAAGAGGACGGCCTATTGCTCAAGAAGTCCAATCAAAGCCCATAAATAATAGACCCTGGTCTCACAAAGATCAGAATCCAGGAATGTTGAAAGCTCAATTGAAAAGGGCATAAGGACAGAATCAAGGTCAATAGAAGAAGCCAAGGGAAAATACAATCAGCGACTTAGTCCCTACTCAACAAAGTGATCAAAGCCTACGATGTTTTTATTGCAATGAACCTGGACACTTCAAAAGGGAATGTCCCAAACATGGAAAAGATCGTCGCCAAGGAAAATTCAGTGGCCAAGTCAGAGCTACCAGTGGCCGCGGTCATGCAGCAATGGGAAGGGCAAAAAGTTCCAATATCTCCTCTAAGGGAATCAACGAAGAAGAAGACACATCCATGGAAGTTGAGATTGAGAGGGCATCCATTCATGCCGCTCTCCATAGAAAGGGCCTGAACCGTCAATTCTCAATGATCCAATTACCATCAGATTACCAAGGTAAGAAATTCAAAACCATGATTGACTGTGGCAGCACTCACTCTTTCATTTCACTAGCCTGTGCAAGAAGGTCAGGGATAGCCACTGTAGCTGCACCTACTTTGCTTGTCGAACTAGCAAATGGGCAAGAAATCACTTGCACTAGACAAACTACTAAGGTGGAATTCCTACTCGTAAATGAGCCCACATCCGTTAAGTTTAGGGTAATGAATTTAGGAGTCCATGAATGCTTACTCAGGATGGATTGGCTTGTCCCCTATGATGCTCACATTCATTTTAGGAAAGGACAAGTCTCCTTTCGTAATCCTAAAGGTGAGCAAGTAACAGCACAAGGAGAAGCAAGTAAACCAAAGATCCAGCTAGCTAAGGCAATACAAATAGTTCAAGGAATAAGGAAAGGATTACATGTCTACTTGATCAAGCTAAACAGGCCGGAACAGGTAGAGGACACCAATGAAGAACCATCTTGGCTAAAAGAGTATGTGGATGTGTTCCCAGAAGAGTTGACTGAATTACCACTGCCTAGGGAAGTGGATCATGAGATTAAGCTAATACCAGGAGTTGCACCAATCACAAAAAGGCCGTACAAGATGTCCATTCTTGAAGCTATTGAGTTAAAGGAACAACTCAAATAGCTATTGGACCAAGGGTACATATGTCCCATCAATTCTCCTTGGGGGACTCCAGTCTTGTTCCAAAAGAAGAAGGATGGTACACTTCGCCTTTGCATCAATTATAGAGTCCTAAACCAAGTGACCATCAAGAATAAATACCCTATCCCAATGATAGACGAGTTACTTGACTGATTTTAGGGAGAAAAAATCTTTTCCAAGATTGATTTGAGGTCAGGATACTACCAGATCCGCATCAAAGAAGAGGATATTCCTAAGATAGCATTCAATACTACATATGGTCATTTCGAATTCACAGCAATGTCTTTTGGATTGACTAATGCCCCTACTACCTTTAACAGGATAATGAAAGACATTTTTAGACCATATCTCGATGATTTCGTGCTTGTCTTCTTTGATGATACCTTGGTTTATTCCAAGGAAGAGGAGTATCATCATGAATCCCAAGTTCGCATTGTCCTTGAGACCATGAGAACTCATAAACTCTATGCTAAGAAGAAAAAGTGTGCCTTCCTCAAGAGGCAGATTGAATACCTTGGATTTATTGTGTCAAATGAAGGAATCTTTGTAGATCCTACAAAGGTCAAGGATGTCCAAGAGTGGCCTCCACCAACTATTGTTAAAGAAGTGCGTAGATTTCTTGGATTAACAGGTTGGTACATGATCTTCATTAAGGATTATGCCTTAATCACAGCACCGCTCACAAATTTGTTGAAAAAGCAGGTTGCCATAGTATGGATGCCCACTGAACAATCAAGTTTTGATCAAAGCAAGCATAGCTTAGCGACAACACCAATTCTAAAACTCTCTGACTTGAGCAAGGAATTTGAAGTTGTCACGGATGCGAGCTCACTTGCACTAGGCTGTGTACTAATGCAAGAAGGTCATCCTGTAGCATATTCTTCGAGGAAGCTAAAAACCCATGAATGGAATTATGCTACCCATGACCTGAAGCTACTAGCAGTTATTCATGATCTCAAGCTTTGACAACACTATCCACTTGGCAACAAATTCTCTTTGGTCAGGGACCATAAGAGCCTCAAATGAATCTTCACCCAGACGGATCTCAATATGAGGCAACGTCATTGGATTAAAGTTCTGCAAGAATATGACTTTGAGATCAAGTATCGGCCTATCAAATATAATGTAGTCTGATGCCTTAAGTCACAAAGAGTTCCTCAACTCTCTTATTATGGAGGAACCCTCAATGGCAGAATCATTGGCAACCATGGTGTTAATGCCTAACAACCCTATCCTTGAATTAGCAAAGGAGGAAGCTAGCCATGACTCAAAATATCTAAAAATGATGAAGGAGATTTTGGAAAAGGACCAAGACCCTAAACTTAAGGTCAAGTATCAAGAATTTTCAGTCAATGAGGGATTGGCCTATTTTAGGACAAGATTATGCATACCCTCAAGCATGAAACTCAAATAGAGAATACTTTGGGAAGCACATGATTCCCCTTTTTCAAGCCATCTTGGATATGTCAAGACCCTCAACACGGTCATAAAGAGCTACCATTGGGAAAGGCTTAAGGGAGACGTGCTCAAATATGTCACTAAATGTTTATCTTGCCAATGCATTAAGGCAGAACATGTCAAAATGCCTGGGAAGCTACAACCTCTTGACATTTCCTAGATGAAGTGGGAATTTATTAGCATGGACTTTGTTGTCGGGTTACCTTCAGTTCAAAGAGGGTACAATTCAATTATGGTTATAGTAGACATGCTCACTAAGGTTGCACAACTCATTCTAATCAAGACAAACTATAAAGCTTCAGATATTGCGAGATTGTTCATCAAGAAGATATTCAGACTCCATGGGTTGCCTAGAAGGATCATTAGTGACCGCGATTTGCTCTTCACATCTCATTTCTAGAGGGGGATAATTCAAGGCCATTGGGACTCAACTCTGTTTCACTACAACCTATCACCCTCAAACTGATGGCCAAACAGAGAGAGTCAACCAAGTCATTGAAGACATTCTTAGGGCATATTGTTGTCACGAACCTAGAAATGGATCCAATATCTACCATTGGTAGAATTCGCCTATAATGCTTCCTACCAACAAAGCATTCAAATGACACCTTTTCAAGCATTGTATGGGCATGATTGCCGTACCCCATTGAACTTCTCATATCCTAACTTGAGGGTAGAAGCTTCCAAGAAAATGCTTGAGGAGATGGATGAGCAGGTCAAGGCCATCAAACAAGACATTAGATCGGCCAAGGATAGCCAGAAAGCCTATGTGGATCTAAATAGATAAGAGTGGCTTCAAAGAAGAGATATGGTTTTTATTCAGGTACGACCCAAGAAGAGCTCCTTATCACTGGGAGAATTTAAAAAATTGAGTCCAAGGTATTGCAGACCCTACACAATCCTCAAGTGCCTAGGGCCCAGTGCCTACAAACTCCAACTCCCTGAGAACGTTAAGGTTCACAATGTATTCCATGTTAGCCTATTAAAGAAATATGTATCCAATCCTAGCCATGTACAAAATGATCAAGAAATTGTAATGCCAAGCCAAGGATTCCTTGAGCTCTGGCCAGATAAAATCCTAGACACTCGAGAAAAGAAATTGAGGAGTAGAACCCTCAAAGAGTATCTCATCCAACGGAAGGACTATTTTGACAGTCAAAGAGTATCTCATCAAATGGAAGGACTATTTTGACAGTTAAAGAGTATCTCATCAAAGAATATTTTGACCATCAAAGAGTATCTCATCCAATGACGGGAGGGGAGTGTGGAGGAGGAGATCACGATGGAGAAAAGAGTCGACGTGGCAGGAAAAAGGATGATTGAAGATCACGAAGGCGATGGAGATTTTGATAAGGGAGGGACACACATGTGCCACCTCCAACCCTCATTATCCCTCCTCCTTCCAAGGCTCCTTCCAAGAGGCATAGTTTGCATGGCGAGAGGGCCAGTCTAGCCACCGGGGTGAAGGCAGAGGGAGGGGGGCCCCCATGTCAATACCCGCCCCCCCAATAATACCTTTCTCCTTCCCTATAAAAATCCCCCCCTAAGAAAGGACACCAATCCTCTTCCTTTCCCCCCCCCTTAGTTATCACCAACTTTCCCTTATAAAGACATTCCCCCCCCTTCCTTTCAATAGAGTCGTTATTCTTCTCTCCTCCCCGCTTGCTGCCAATTTGAGAAGGAGAAAAGGAGAGGGAGAGGTAGTGAAGTATAGTGAGAGAGAGAGAGAGAGAGAGAGAGAGAGAGAGAGAGAGAGAGAGAGAGAGAGAGAGAGAGAGAGAGAGAAGATGCCCAAGGACAATTCCTTGCCTTGACAAAGCCTTGAGCACCCTCTCTCCCCATCGTGATTCCTGTAACTTCTCCATCGAGTGCCTCTAATTGACAAGGAGACTGCGAAAGTCAAGACAAGGCATAGGGAACTTCGGTGCCAAGGAGTCCTTCGACAGAAATGAAGGTCACTTTCCAGTTCCGAAATGGCCCCAAAGCATAAACTCTAACTGGAAAATCCGTGACTACGGGAGAAGGATCAGGCAAAGACACCACCATCAACACAAATGGGTTATAAGGCATGAACGCTAACTCAACACTCCAAAACCAGGTACCGCTATTGTGTCTAGAAATGGAAATCAAATATTTAAGCATGGGCATCATTAGGAAAAAGTCATACCTCTCATTGAGTAACTTGCATATTTTGAAAGGTAGTTGAAAAGGGTTTAATAACCATGAGTTGTTGAGAATAGATTAAGCATCTACAGGTTATTGCAAAAATTAAGTCAAGTATTAGGTTTGAACTTTTGCAGATGCATCATAGATTTTCGGGGAACATAAATATTCTGTATAAGTCAATTGCATTCCGTAGACCATGTTGGAAGACAGGGAGAGAGATAGAGTGGAGCAGAAGATGAGCCTCAGCTCATTGTTGTTATTCTTCCATTATTCTTCCATCGTACTATAACTGAAAGAGACTTACACACATAGGTATGACTAACCAAGACTAACTCTGGTTAAGTCACTGACTACACCAACTTATTGAATGTCACACACGTGTACAACTGTATCTAGCTAATGTTAGTCACACACATAAAGATATACTGACTGAAGAGTAACGGGAGCTTGATATTCTAACACTCCCCCTCAAGCTCAAACCATCTAATAAACTCCAAGTAGTTGTCTGAAGTATATGAACTTTTCTTTACCAAGAGACTTGGTAAATATATATGCTACTTAGTCTTTAGTCTTCACATAAATCAAGTCAATCTGCCTTGTAAGAACCATTTCTATGATGAAATGGTAGTGAACCTCAATATGTTTGGACCTAGCATGGTAGACAGGATTGCTAGCCAACATAACATTGCTGAGGTTATCACAATGCAATCTCACTCTGCTTTCCAGCTATATTCTCAAGTCTTTCAATAGTTTCATTAACCAAACTACTTTGCGAGTCCTTTGTACTCAGCCTCTGTACTAGACAATGCAACAGTAGGCTGTTTCTTACTCTGCCAACTAATCGTGCTGTTTCCCAATCCGAATGCATAACCACTAGTTGACCTCAAGTCATAGGCACAACCAGCCCAATCAGCATTAGTAAACCCTATCAAGTAAAGAGATTTTCCATATACATAAAAAAACCCATAATCTATAGTACTATTTACATATCTCATGATCCTCCTGACTACATCTAAATGTGGTTTGGGAGGCTTCTGCATGAACTAACTAATAAGCCCCATTGCATAACATAAGTCAGGAGGGGTAATAGTCAAGTATATCAAGTTGCCCACCATTTGTCAATACATGGTCACATTCTCTATGTCATTCCCAACATCAATCTGTAGCTTGACATTCTGATCCAGAGGTGTCTCCATAGGCTTGCATTCGGCCATACCATACTTCTATAACATGTCACGAGCATACTACTTTTGTAGCAGCCATATATCTTGAGGCATAGAGACTACCTTAATCCCAAGAAAATACTTTAGTTCACCAAGGTCTTTGACTCTGAATTCAACCTGTAAACATGATTTAATTTTAGCAATGCCCTCTTCATCATCTCTAGTGATGATAAGATCATCTACATAAACCATTAGAAACACATATCCATGATCTGTCTTCTTCATGAACAGACTGTGATCTGCATCACTCAATCTAAATCCATGTTTCTGTAAATAACTGCTAATATGAGCATTCCATGCTTTAGGTGCCTGTTTCAGTCCATATAAAGCCTTTTTTAGCTTACATACATGTGTAGGAAAGTCTGGGTGAACATAGCCTTTAGGCTGCTGGATATATACTTCCTCAACCAAATCACCATTCAAGAAAGCATTCTTCACGTCCATTTGCCATCATTTCTAGCCTTTGCATTTTGGCTGTTGCCATTTTAGCCACTGAACTGAAAGTTTCCTCGTAGTCTAGGCCATATTGTTGTGCATACCCTTTTGCAACTAGCCTGGCATTATAGCATTCTAACGAACCATCTGACTTGCCCTTAGCCTTGTACACCCATTTGCAACCAATGGGGACTTTACCTTCAGGCAACTCAACTAGTTCCCATGTCTCATTTTTAGCCAGGGCTACATACTCCTCATCCATGGTAGCACACTAGGTATCATCTATAATTGCATCATCAAACTTTGTAGGTTCTTTATAACATGTCACACTAGCCATATATGCATAATGGCAGACTGAATAACCAGTGTATGTAAACCTATCAATTGGTTTTTTTACTCTCTCAGATCTGCGTAACTGTGGCTCACTCTGAGCTTGCCTCTCATGAGGCGGCACATAACGACTCTGCCTTGCTCCAAGTGTCATAATATATAGAGTGCCCAACTCACTATCCAAACTATCATTGTTAGATGACTCATAACCTATTGTAATTAGACATGTCACATCCTCAAGCATCTTTTCTTTTCCCTTATCCAATCTCTCCCTCACTGACATATCCGTGTCAGTGGATGTAGGAGTATGACTTTGCAAGCATCCTGACCAAGGACTTACTATAGGTGACCCATCACCTGTAGGACCACTCATAGATGTACTCACTGTAGGTGTATTTTCAACATTACTAGTGCTGGCCAATCCATTAGTAGCCACTACAACAGGATTACCATACCAAGATGCTACCTCATCAAAAACAACATCTCTGCTAAATCAATGTCTCATGTGTAGATGATACATAACAGTTGAAAGCTTTCCAATCTTGTGCATAACCAAGGAACACACTCTTGATAGCTTTAGGATCCAATTTCTTCCTCTTTTCATCAGGGACATGCACATATGGAATGCTGCCAAATACCTTCAAGTGTGAAATGTTAGGCTTATGACCATACAACCTCTCATATGGAGTTACATCATGAATCCATGCTGTAGGGGTTCTATTCAACACATGGACAGCAGTCACTACCACTTCAGCCCAATAACCATTTTGGCAAACTATTCTCATTCAGCATAGCTCTTGCCAATTCCATCAGTACCCTATTTTTCCTTTCTACTACACCATTTTGCTGCGGTGTATAACTGCAAGTTAACTGTCTTTTGATTCCATGTTTAGCAAGGTACCTGTCAAAGTAATTAGAGACATATTCTCCACCTCCATCTGATCTAAGACATGAAATTTTACAACTCAACTCATTTTCAACATGCTTCTTGAAGTCCTTGAATCCATTAAACACATCATCCTTATGTTTTAGTATGTAAAGCCAAGTATACCTGCTAAAATCATCAATGAAGGATGCATAGTAATGAGCACCACCAAACGAAGCACTATGAGACGGACCCCATACATCTGAATGTACCAACTACAAGGGTCGTGAGCTATTCCGTACATTTCTCATAAATGGAAACCGTGTCTACTTTCCAAATTGACATGCATTACATACATGCCTAAAGTCATGATACTTGAACTTAGGTAGTCCAAACACAATCTCCTTCTGTTGCATAGATTTTAGCTTTTGCACATTCACATGGCCAATCCACTTATGCCATATCTCAACATCCCGTATAGCACCATCATCATGTGCAAAGATGGTTGCTTTCAATTCTAGAAATGATGCTTCAAGAGTAAACATTCTGCCATCTGTTCAGTCTCTAGCAATCAATTTGCAGCCATTACCATATTCTCCAACAAAGCATCCATCTCTATTAAATCTTGCCTGCAGATTCTGTTCTACCATCTGTCCAATTGACAAAAGATTCTTGGTTATTGTAGGTACATGTAGAACATCATGAAGGCTCTTTTTCTTGCCATCAGGCATCAACAACGGAACAATTCCTATGTGCTGAATGTCATGTTGGGTGTCATCCCCAGTACACACATAACCATGTGAACCTGAAACCATCTCATCAAACCACTCTCCATGGGGTGTCATATGATTTGAAGCCCCTGAATCAATGTACCATCTCTCATCTCTGTTCTGCCTAGATGCATTCTTAGATACATGCTGCATGACAAACAATCTGTCAACTTGCTTATCATGAGCATTGCTAGAAGATGCATAGTGCCCATGTTGTTTTCCCTTTGCCTTCATATCTCCCTATTTCTTGTAACAATCCTTTGCTATGTGTCCATATCTACCGCAGTAATGATAGTCCTTATCTCTATTTGACTGATCGTTTGACTGCCATGAACCAGATCCACCACCTCTACCATGGGGTGATCTCCCCTGCCTCTAAAGCCGCCAGATCCACGCTAGCCCTGTGTATTTGTGCCATGCCAAGCATTCTACTGATGCTGTCCATAAGCATTTCAAGTGTCTCCTTGACCTTGAAAAGATCCACATCCTCTAGCACCTCTACCACGTTGGCTAGAAAAAAGAGCAGTGTCTTTGCTTTGAGATGTGCTAGAACTTGTATTCAGCCCAAGCTTAACTTCCTCATGCATCAGCAAAGCAATCAGCTCATCCCAATCAGGGGATTCAACTCTCACAGAAATAGACACATCAAATGCTTTATACTCTTTGCCAAGTCCATTCAATGTCACTACAATCATATCATCCTCAAACACTGAAGATCCAATGGTAGCAAGCTCATCCGCTATGTTCTTGATCTTTGTAGTGTAGGCCTGATTGCTTCTACCATTCCTAGACATGTTATTGAACTATTGCTTTAGCTGAATCTTTCTTGCATGTGTTACATTTCCATAATTCTTCATGAGTATGTCCCATGCATCCTTTGGACAACTGCATCCAGTAATCAATATAACCATAACAGCTGATATACATAAGGAAAACCAACGTAACACCTTGCATGCTCTCTCAATCCATAGATTATGAGCCCTTTTCTTACCATTTTTTGGATTCCTTTCATGCATTTCAGGTTCAGCCTTATCACCTATACATAAGTCCCAATAACTTATGCCAACCAAAAAATCTTCATACGAAACTTCCATAAAGAAAATTTTTTGTTGTCCAACTTTTCTCCCACAATTTGAGTGATATTGTTAAGACCTTGAGCATTTTCCATAGTTGCAGCTTAGGTATTCAGTGATGTATACAACCTATAAGTATCTAACTCCTTTTCCTACAGTTCAGGACCAGTTTCCTGCTATTCAGGATAGTTTCTTGCAATTCAAGACAGTTTTCTTGACAACCTGCTTGCTGTAAACTATATTCCAACAATGAAAAAACACAGTCAACTGAGCATAAACCAAGCTCAAATAAGTTCAAAAAATTCTATGGTAGTGGCAAAACGTCCCAGCAACAAACTATATCCATACAAGTATCAATATTTATAATGTATGCAAGTAGCAGTACCAAATATAGCCAACCCACTGCTACAATGAGTAGTATTTTCTCTATTAAAACAAGAGTATTCAAACCTAAAAATAGTCCCAAAACATCTCATTTAGTTGCCACTCTATGCAAGAGTTGATACATGTCCAATCGGTCAGAATATATTGCATGTATGTCAAGGGAAGATGATAGGTATCCTTCTTGCAATCAATAACCAGCCAATACCCTGGTATGACCAGCAACAAATTAGTCCAAAATTTGGACTTTCAGCACTCACAATATCCCAAAAAGCATCTATCACTCAAGTGGTATGATCCAAGCATTTTTCACTAGCAAATAAGCATCACAGATACTTCAATCCTGTAGATATTGTTTCCAAATTTAGGAAAGCAACCAGTTCACTATTTCCAGCTTATAAATAAGCTCCAAAACTGAGCATTTAACACTCCAATGTCATGCACAAATGCATCATAATAAGGGCATATACATTGTTAGGATGAAAGCCACCAGTGTCTTGGAATCACCTGCTGTTTATTACAATAAACAACCAGTCAGCACAGGTCTGTGCTGAATATCTCAAAATCTGTGAGGAATTTGAAAAAACTTTCTTCTGCAAAGTTGTAGATCACATCGAAATGGTCAAGATTGAAGGGTTGTTTCTCTAAAAACCATTTTTTTAAGCAAGATATAGGTACTGCAAAAAAGGGGCAGTAGGCATAGTCTCTCCTTTGATGACATTTTCTTCAGATTTGATGTCTTGATGTCAAATGGCCACTGCCAAGCCTTCAGGATTTAGGCGTTCAAGATCTGATACCATGTTGGAAGAGAGGGAGAGAGACAAAGTGGAGCGAAAGATGAGCCTCAGCTCATTGTTGTTCTTCTTACATTATTCTTCCATTATACTAACTGAAAGAAACTTACACAAATAGGTATGACTAACCAAGACTAACTAGTCATTGACTACACCGACTTATTGAATGTTACACACATGTACATCTATATCCAGCTAATGTCGGTCACACACATAAGGATAGAGTGACTGAAGAGTAACGGGAGCTTGATATTCTAACACACCATCATAGTGAATTAACTTGCATTTACAATGAATGCATGTACACTCGCATTTGAAAAATTAGGTCATGCCTTATAAGTTGCATAAATGCACTAGAAGGGATTTTTATGAATGGGGATCTCGCATCGCATTGACAACTGAGGGAAGACCTGCATCTAGATTTGCATGGCATCATGAATAGCCTCAATTGCACCACATAATAGGGAATGCACCTAAAAAGGTAGATTTAAGATGCACATGTCAAGTGCTAAACATAACTGCAAGGGCCAATCTAGTAAATGAAACCTTACATGACGAGTGAGTCTAATATTTAATTCAACTCAACTAGGGTTCTAATCGCGAATAGGTCAAGTTGCCCTTATATCCATATTTTTAATTAGAGTCTATTAGAATATCAAGCTCCCATTACTCTTTAGTCAGTCTATCTTTATGTGTGTGATTGGATACAGTTATACACATGTGTGACATTCAATAAGTCGGTGTAGTCAGTGGCTTAACCACAGTTAGTATTGGCTAGTCATACCTATGTTTGTAAGTCTCTTTTAGTTAGTATGATGGAAGAATAATGGAAGAAGAACAACAATAAGCTGAGGCTCATCTTCCGCTCCGCTCTATCTCTCTTGCTCTCTTCCAACATGGTATCAGAGCTTGAATGCCTGAATCCTAAAGGCTTGGTAGTGGCCATTTGACATCAAGACATCAGATCTGAAGAAAACGTCATCAAAGGAGACTGTGCCTACAGCCCGTTTTTTTTTTTGCACAAGCTATATCTTGCTACATAAATGGTTTTTGGAGAAATGACCCATTAATCTTGACCGCTTCAACGTGGTCTACAACTTTGCAGAAGAAAGTTTTTTCAAATTCCTCACAAATTTTGAGATATTCAGTACAGACCTATGCAGACTGGCTATTTATTGCAGCAAACAAGTGATTCTAGGGCACTTGTGGCTTTCATCCTAACAATGTATATGCCCTTATTATAATGAATTTGAGCATGATATTGAAGTGTTAAATTCTCAATTTTGGAGCTTATTTGCAGGCTGGAAACAATGAACTGCTTGTTGTCCTGAATTTGGAAACAATATATCTACAAGGTTGAAGTAACTGTGATGCTTATTCGCTAGTGACAAATGCTTGGATCATACCACTTGAGTTACAGATGCTTTTTGGGATATCGTGAGTGCTGAAAGTCTAAATTTTGGACTGATTTGTTGCTAGTTATACCAGGGTATTGACTGGTTATTGTCTGCAAGAAGGATACCTATCATCTTCACTTGACATACATGCAATATATTCTGACTGATTGGGACATGTATCAACTCCTACATAGAGTGGCAACTGAATGAGATGTTTTGGAGTTGTTTTGAGATCTGAATACTCTTGTTTTAACTGAGAAAATACTGCTAGTTATAGCAGTGGGATGGTTGTATTTGGTACTGCTACTTGCATACAATACAAACATTGATAATTGTATGAACATAGCTTGTTGCTGGGATGTTTTGCCGCTACCATAGAATGTTTTGAACTTATTTGAGCTTGGTTTATTCTCACTTAACTATGTTTTTTCATTGTTGAAATACAATTTACAGCAAGCAGGTTGTCAGGAAAACTATCTTAAATTGCAAGAAACTGTCCTGAATAGCAGGAAACTGGTCCTGAACTGTAGGAAAAGGAGTCAAATACTTAGAGGTTGTATACATCACTGAATACCTAAGCTGCAACTATGGCAAATGCTCAATGTACTGACAATATCACTCAAATTGTGGGAGAAAATCTTGACAACAAAAAATTTGCTTTATGGAAGTTCCATTTGAATTATTTTTTGGTTGGTAGAGGTTATTGGGACTTATGTATAGCTGATGAGGCTGAACATAAAATGCATGAAAGGAATCCGATAAATGATCAGAAAAGGGCTCATAAGCTATGGACTGAGAGAGCATGAGAGGTGCTACATTAGTTTTCCTTATGTATATCAGATGCTATGGTTATACAGATTACTGGATGCAGTTCTCCAAAGGATGGATGGGACATACTCATGAAGAATTATGGAAATGTAACACATGCAAGAAAGATTCAGATAAAGCAATAGCTCAATAACATGTCTAGGAATGGCAAAAGCATTCAGGCCTACACTATAGAGATCAAGAACATAGCGGACCAGCTTGCCACCATTGGATCTTCAGTGTCTGAGGATGATATGATCGTAGTGACATTGAATGGACTTGGTAAAGAGTATAAAGCATTTGATACGTCTATTTTTGTGAGAGTTGAATCCCCTGATTGGAATGAGTTGATTGCTTTGTTGTTGCATGAGGAAGTTAAGATTGGGCTGAATGCAAGTTCTAGTACGTCCCAAAGCAACTCAAAGCAAAGACACTATTATTTACCCTAGCCAGCGTGGTAGAGGTAGCAGAGGACATGGCTCTTTTCGAGGTCAAGGAGACACTCTAAATGCTTCTGGACAGCATCGGTAGAATGCCTAGAATATCATAATTACACAGGCAGCATGGATTTGGCGGCTTTAGAGGCAGGGGGAGATCGCCCCATGGTAGAGGTGGTGGATCTGGTTCATGGCAGTCAAATGATCAGTCAAACAGAGATAAGGACTGTCATTACTGTGGTAGATATGGACACATTGCAAAGGATTGTTACAAGAAGTAGGGAGATATGAGGGCAAAGGGCAAACAACATGGGCATTATCCATCTTCTAGCGGTGCTCATGATGAGCAGGTTGACAGATTGTTTGCCATGCAGCATGTGTCTAAGAATGCATCTAGGTAGAATGAAGATGAGAGATGGTACATTGATTCATGGGCTTCAAATCATATGACACCCCATGGTGAATGGTTTGATGAGATGGTTGTAGGTTCACATGGTTATGTGTGTACTGGAGATGACACCCAACATGACATTCAGTACATAGGAATTGTTCCTTTGTTGATGCTTGATGGCAAGAAAAAGAGCCTTCATGATGTACTACATGTACATACAAAAACCAAGAATTTTTTGTCAATTGGATAGATGGCAGAACTGAATCTGCAGGTGAGATTTAATGGAGATGGATGATTTGTTGAAAAATATGGTAATGGCTGAAAATTGATTGCTAGAGGCTGAAGAGATGACAGAATGTTTACTCTTGATGCGTCAATTCTAGAATTGAAAGTAGCCATGTTTGCACATGTAGATGGTGCTATATAGGATGTTGAGATATGGCATAAGTGGATTGGCCATGTGAATGTACAAAAGCTGAAATCTATGCAGCAGAAGGAGATTGTGCTTGGACTGCCTAAGTTCAAGTAGACTTTGGACATGTATGTGATGCATGTCAGTTTGGAAAGCAGACACGGTTTCCATTTATGAGACATGTACAGAATAGCTCACGACCCTTGTAGTTGGTACATTCAAATGTATGGTGTCCGTCTCATAATGCTTTGTTTGGTGGTGCTCGTTACTATGTATCCTTCATTGATGATTTCAGCACGTACACTTGGCTTTATATACTAAAACATAAGGATGATGTGTTTGATGCGTTCAAGGACTTCAAGAAGCATGTTGAAAATGAGTTGAGCTATAAAATTTCATGTCTTAGATCATATGGAGGTGGAGAATATGTCTCTAATTACTTTGACAGGTGCCTTGCTAAACATCGGATCAGAAGACAGTTAACTTGCAGCTATATACCGCAGCAAAATGGTGTAGCAGAAAGGAAAAATAGGGTATTGATGGAATCGACAAGAGCTATGCTGAATGAGAAGAGTTTTTCAAATGGTTATTGGGCTGAAGTAGTAGTGACTATTGTTTATATGCTAAATAGAACTCCTACATCAGGGATTCAAGAGGTTGTATGGTCATAAACCTGACATTTCAACTTTGAAGGTATTTGGCAGCATTGCATATGTGCATGTTCTTGATGAAAAGAGGAAGAAATTGGATCCTAAAGCTCTCAAGAGTGTGTTCCTTGGTTATACACAAGACCGAAAAGCTTAAAAGTGTTATGTACCATCTACATATGAGATATTGATTGGCAAAGATATTGTTTGTGATGAGCTGGCATCATGGTATGGTAATCCTATCGCAGTGGCTATTGATGGATCATCCATCACTAGTAATGCTGAAAATACACCTATAGTGAGTACATCTATGAGTGGTCCTATAGGTGATCGATCACCTTGTGAGAAATGCGTGGGATCTAGAGCATGGCAGATGCGGAAGCTATGGAGGTTGAAAGAGGAAGTAGGAAACTACAGTAGGCACCACTGTGCATATGGGATAGGTTAGCCTGCATGTCCTTGGCCCTGGAGCTCCATACAAAGAGGCTGTTTAGTGAGTGTGATTGCTGATTCTCAACACCCCTCCTCAATCACAACTAGAAAGGCACAAAGTGTGTAGAGGCTGTAATGAGAACCACCTGCAAAGTGTGGGCATACCACAAACATGGTAGACACCAAAGGCTGTCGCAGAAAAGGCTAAGTGTGGGCACCAAAACATGATGGACATCCAGAGGCTGTAACAGGGGCCTCACAAAGTGTACAGGGACTGTAATGCCAAGTTACATAAGGAGTTTACAAAGCTTATGACAGGAAGCATTAGGGCAAGGAAATACAAGGCTTTTAAAACAGTCTATCAGAGTTATGAGAGTAGAAGGACTGATGAGTCTTGTCCTTCTGATCCTGGTGGTCTTCATCTTCATCTTCATCTTCATCTTTTGGTCCATGGTCTTCTTCTTCTTTCACAGCTGCAAGATAGGCCTTTTGGGACCTCTTCCTAGCATGACAGAACTTCTCAGTATGTCCGGTCCTTTTGCAGAAGTCACAGAAGAGCGGTTCCTTTTTACCTTTGTATTTGTTGTTTACGTATAACATTTGTTCATCCTTTGAAGTGATGGGCTCTTCTTTGCTTTTAAGTTTCTTTTCTTCTTCTAACAGAGAAGCTTTAATATCAACAAGTTGAGGATCAGGCATATTGGTTAGAGTGGTTGATACATTATCATAGGCAGGAGGCAAACTTTTTAGCAAGACACCAATACAAACATCTTCATCCATTTTTAGCTTTATTCCTGCAAGTTGAGTAAGCAGGCTTTCCATGTAGTTCAGATAAGATGCCAGGGATGTATGAGGCTTCATATCAAGTTGGAAAAATTCAATTAATAGACCATATTTAGACGACTTTGACTGTGCACCAAATAGGGCATCCAATTTATCCCAAGTGTCATGGGACGTGTCACAGGCATCCACATGATGAATGTAGCTATCATCCAATTCCAGTTTGATGATGGCTTGTGCCTTGTCATCATTCTTCTGCCAAGTAACTGCAAGGTCCGCATCTTGAGGTTTCTTCTCTTTGCCATTTGTGATGGCCCAAAGACCCTTCTTCATCAGGATGAGCTTGATGTGGGTTTGCCAAGTGTGGAACCCGACTCCTTTGAATCGAGCATTTGGAGAGTCTTTTCCCATGTTGAGGTTGCAAGATCAGCAGCAAATCAGTTTCCAAAATTCTCAGTTTGCAGCAAAGTTGATTGTGTCACAAGACATAAGTGCTAAGAGCACTAGATGAGTGTCACTGGACACTATGTTTGTATCTTCTTCCTTGAGTCTTCAAATCTTCAATGGTTCTTCAAAAATGCTTCACAGATCTCCCCTCCTTGATTTGATGCTTGTCTTGTTGAGATCTCCCCTCCTTCACAGAAATTTTGTAGCTTAGTGAGATCTCCCCTCCTAGATTTAAGTGGCAGGAGAGAGAAGGTGAAGTGAGAGAGGATCTTGAGCTCAAAAAGCTATGGTGGTCTTTTTTAGGGTTTCTGCACGACTGGTTTTTTGAGGATTCCAGCTCATGGCCTGAACCATATGCCTCAAGATTCAAGCTGAAGATAGCCTAAGTGATAGGCTTCAAAAGCCCTAAAGACCCAAGACAGATTGCGCTGCGTAGATGGACATCAGGCTGTACGAACAGAAGGCGCCGTTTTCTGGACTGCGACTGACGAATCACGCAATGCTGGATCTATAGCTCACCAATGTTGGTGTTTGAAGTGATAGGATGCAGCGCCCTGAGTCAAGGAACATTTCTCCAAAAGAAAGCAAGTGAAGATATGCCCTGTAAGTGGAGATCCAGCTCCTCCAACAGAGGTAGGTTGCAGGTTGGCTATGGCTGCCAAGGGGTAGAGAGTGAAAATGGAGTTGGAGATGAAGTCAAACACTTGAGCTGAGCTGGATAGAGATTATGAGAGACTGAGAGAGTAGAGAGAGGACCTGAAACATGCTAAGCCATGCTCAGCTGAGCTCTGATACCATGTGAGAAATGCGTGGGATCTAGAGCATGGCAGATGCGGAAGCTATGGAGGTTGAAAGAGGAAGTAGAAACTCATGAATACATTGACCTTGACAAAGACAAATTGTCACACAAGTGAATTAGGTTCCAAGATTGAGACTTGGACTCATAAACACAATCTTGTGTATGGACAGTGACATTGACACTTTACTAGAAAGAAAAGAGTACTATCATTGCCATTAAGAAAAGGAAGCAAGTACAATGCTTTATAGGAAAGTAGGAAACTGCAGTAGGCACCACTATGCATATGGGATAGGTAAGCCTGCATGTCCTTGGCCCTGAAGCTCCATACAAAAGAGGCTGTTTAGTGAGTGTGATTGCTGATTCTCAACACACCTATAATAAGTCCTTGGTCATGACGCTTGCCGAGTCGTACTCCTACGTCCATTGACACGGATATGTGAGTGAGGGGGAGATTGGATAAGGGAAAAGAAAAGATTCTTGAGGATGTGGCAGGTCCAGTTACAATAGGTTATGAGTCGTCTAGCACTGATAGCTTGGATAGTGAGTTGGGCATTCCGCCTATTATGATGCTTGGAGCAAGGCAGAGTCGTTATGTACCACCTCATGAGAGGCAAGCTCAGAGTGAGCCACAGTTACGAAGATCTAAGAGAGACAAAAAGCTAGGTGATAGGTTTACATACACTGGTTATTTATCCTGCCATTATGCATATATGGCTAGTGTGATAGGTTACAAAGAACCTACAAAATTTGATGATGCAGTTACAGATGATAATTTGTGTGCTGCCATGGATGAGGAGTATGTAGCCATGGTTGAAAATGAGGCATGGGAATTGGATGAGTTGCTTGAAGGTAAAGTCCCCATTGGCTGCAAATGGGTGTACAAGGTTAAATGCAAGTCAGATGGTTCGTTAGAATGCTATAAGGCCAGGCTGGTTGCAAAAGGATATGCACAACAATATGGCCTTGACTATGAGGAGACTTTCAGTCCGATGGCTAAAATGGCAATAGCCAGAACTATCATTGCTTTGGCAGCATGCAAAGGATGGAAATTATGGCAAATGGATGTCAAGAATGCTTTCTTGAATGGTGATTTGGTTGAGGAAGTATATATGGAGTAGCTTGAAGGCTATGTTCACCTGGACTTTCCTACACGTATGTAGGCTCAAAAAGGCTTTATATGGATTGAAACAGGCACCTAAATCATGGAATGCTTGGATCAGTAGTTATTTATAGCAACATGGATTTAGATTGGGTGATGCAAATCATAGTCTGTTCACGAAGAAGACAGATCATGGATATGTGTTTCTAGTGGTTTATGTAGATGATCTTATCATCATTAGAGATTATGAAGAGGACATTGCTGAAATTAAATCATGTTTACAGGATGAATTCAGAGTCAAAGATCTTGGTGAACTAAAGTATTTTCTTGGGATTGAGGTAGTCTCTACGCCTCAAGATATATGGCTGCTCTACAGAAGTAGTATGCTCATGACATGTTATAGAAGTATGGTATGGCTGAATGCAAGCCTATGGAGACACCTCTTGATCAGAATGTCAAGATACAGATTGATGTTGGGAATGACATAGAGAATGTGACCATGTATCGACAGATGGTGGGCAACTTGATATACTTGACTATTACCCCTCTCGACTTATGTTATGCAATTTGGTTGATTAGTCAGTTCATGCAAAAGCCTCACAAACCACATTTAGATGTAGTCAGGAGGATCATGAGATATGTAAAGAGTACTACAGATTATGGGTTGTTTTATGTATATGGAAAATCTCTTGACTTGATAGGGTTTACTAATGCTGATTAGGTAGGTTGTGCCTATGACAGGAAGTCAACCAGTGGTTATGCATTGGGATTGGGACAGTAGTATGATTAGTTGGCAGAGTAAGAAACAACCTACTGTTACATTTTCCAGTACAAAATTTGAGTACAGAGGAGCTTCCTCAGTGGCTTGCGAAGTAGTTTGGTTAATGAAATTGCTGAAAGACTTGGGAATACAACTGGAAAGCAGAGTGAGATTGCATTGTGATAACCTCAGCATTGTTATGTTGGTTAGCAATCGTGTCTACCATGCTAGGTCCAAACATATTGAGGTTCACTACTATTTCATTAAAAAAACAAGCAAATTGACTTGATTCATGTGAAGACTAAAGACCAGGTAGCAAATATATTTACCAAGTCTCTTGGTAAAGAAAAGTTCATATATTTCAGATAGCTACTTGGAGTTTATCAAATGATTTGAGCTTGAGGGGGAGTGTTAGAATATCAAGCTCCTGTTACTCTTCAGTCAGTCTACCTTTATGTGTGTGACTGACATTAGCTAGATACAGCTCCTGTTACTCTTCAGTCAGTCTATCTTTATGTGTGTGGCTGACATTAGCTAGATACAGCTGTACACATGTGTGATATTCAATAAGTTGGTATAGTCTTTTACAAAAGTATTGACTTGTGCACCTTTTTCCCTTATTTAGGACTTTTATGTGCTTCTTATGTTTCTAGATTTTTCTTGGCACACCTTCGTATTCCGTTTCACTTTGCCTTGGCCTTTGTCTTCTGCTTTAGCTTTTCTAGATTTTCCACCTTGTTCATCTAATGGTTAACATTACCCCCCTCTCAGACAAGTGCCAGTCCCATGGCACTCACTGTCGTAGGTAGCAGGCTTTGGCCTGCACTGAAGACATGGGTGGAAGGGCCATCGGTGGTTGCCACGGAGGAGTGTTGGTGGTGGTGTGGAGGAAGGTCGTTGGGGACACGTTGGTGGCCTAGGTGGCTGGTGGTAGGGTTGTTCTTTGTTGTGGATTGCACTGATGGCCAGCAGAAGTGTTGGTTTGTTGGGGATTGCACTGATGGCCAGCAGAAGTGTTGGTTTGTTGGGGATTCTACACATGACGATTCTTGGTGAGCTTGCAGGATGATAAATGATAAGAATTTAGAGTTGGGTGTTGATGAACAACGAACGACACTTTCGTTGGGGTCTTCAATTCCTGCAATTAAAACCTCTCATAGGTGGTCTCTCCCTAGGGATAGTGCTAGTCTTCTCTATCGTGCACAAGACATAGTTCAATTAGTTTGGGAGGCAGGTGAACTAGGCTAAGCAAGCTGAGAGTATTGTTCTGCACTTGAGGACCCAAACTGTGTATATATTTTGGTGCAAATATTATGTGAGTGCTCATGCATACTTAGATATTACGTAGTTAGAAGATTGCAAGCTGGTTTCTCGTAACAATGTGTGGAGGAAGCAGAGTTGTCCATGTTGAGAAGAAGTACACGTGAAGGTGTATAAGACATCCTTTGCGTTGTGACTGCTTGATGTAGCATAATTGAACAGAGGGACACTGCACTTTCGGTAGCTGGGAGCTATTGGACTTGCTTGATGAGGATGGTGTACTTTTCATGGCCATTCGTGCGGCGCTTACCACAATTGATTGCAATGGTAGTGCAAGAGGGAATTGTGCGAATGGGTGAGGGTGACATGTCTAACCATAGGCGAGACAAGCTCCCTAGGTATGTCTTGCCCTTGATGTGCCCTGAAAAATTGTGGGTGATGCTAAAGGGCTAGGGGACTAGGAGCGGAGCCAGCCGACTAAGGTCACTGGATGTACCTAATTTGAGGACCCCTAGGTTCTGTGCTATGATTGTGGGTGCTTGGTATCTTTTCATTATTTTCTTTTCCTTTTTCCTTTTCCGTTTTCTTTTTCATTTCTTTTTCTTGTGATTTTTTCTTTATTTCTTTCTTTCTCTTCTCTTTTCTCTTCTTTTTTTTTTGGACTTGCCTGAGTACAACCATTGCAATATGTTGAGGCTATCAACCTTTCAATGGGTTGGGAAATGTCAAGCTTTGAAGGCTCGGGAAATGGATATTACAGTGATGATTGTGTCCTAGCCTCGTTGTTAGAGAAGAAGTTGTTGAGATGGGGAGATACACTTGAGATATTGCAACCCTCTTTGGAACATGCGATATTGGTACAACTGGGGTAACAGTTGCCATGAGTGCCCGATGTAGAGTGTAACCCGGAAAGAGGAAGTGGTTAATCATGCTTTGGGCCATGTGATGTGAGCACTCGCAAGGGTGATTTTCGCTTTTGGCAGTGTGGCTTTGTCGCGGTTCGTTGTGAGGTTAGTGGTCTTGCGGTGACTTGGGCATTGAACATGTTCGCATGAAGACCTGTGTCGTCCTGCATCCACTTGTCACTTCATGAGAGTATATGCAAGTTGCATGCATCAAGTACAACGAACAGATGCAATCATGTCAAGATATTACTTTATCAAAATCCTATGATGTTGATTGCGATGCATATTCTGATGCTTGTTAAAGACATGGCACATATTAGCAATAGGTAAGAAAAGTGTATACACGTGGGGAGCCTCCTCCTTTAACCATTTAAATACAAAAAGTTATGGAACGTTGGCATTTGTTAAGCTGCTTATATATCATAGGGGCTATTCTATTTGCATGAGGCGGGGCGAGTTTGGGTGGTCAGGCAACTGAGGCTGTGCCGATGAGAGGCTCCTATGAGACTAGGTGGGAAAGATGTCGGCTAGGACCCGGATGGTGGTCCCTGGCCGCAACTATTTCTAGAATGCTTTTAAACAATGCGTAAAATTACTGCTTGTCTCGAGCTACCCTCTCCTCTTTCGAGCACCTGGTGCCCAAGCGTCTGGTGGAAGCCTGCATGGCTAGTGTTGCCACACCCTGTGTGCTCCCTTGAGCCCTCGTCCTCTTGGCTTGGGGGGTTTTCGGCCTGTGTCCTAGGCGGTGTCATTTAGGGCCTCTTTTCGACACGTACCTCTTTAGAGTAGGCATGTAGCGTTCTGGTGGGGGCGCTAGTGCCTTATGCTCTTTCCGACGGCGGAGAGCTTCCTTGCATGCCAGCTGCACTATGTGGTCCATGGCTGCTACTGTAGGGGGACTTGCAAAATGCGAACCAAGGATTCGGCCCTAAGGCAGGATAAAACTATTCACATGGAAGGGATTATATAGTGGGTTATCAAGCGCATATGACGAGGAGAGGAGAGGTGAGGCATGCAGAGTTTGTTGTAGAGGGATGGCCCCATGATGATGTTCGTTTTGCCTCTAGCCATTAGCAGATCTTGGCTTATGCTAAGTTGCATGGACTAGTTGTCATGGAGCGGGGCAGGGCTCATCCTCGGAAGGATAGACTGGACAGGGGGAAAGGTGTATAGAAAGGGACGGTACCCCATCTACACCATCAAAGATGTTGGTCAAGGCTTCCTATGGTGGTAATGAGGGTTTCATGCCTTCACTTGGAGGCGGGAATGGTCATATGACTTCTAAATATGTGGTGAGAGGAGGACCTAAGGAGTTCAACCTGTCAAACCCAACTCTTCTCCCTGCGCTTGAGTATCATTGCTTGTGTGTGTTGATATTATCTATATAGGGTCACAAAATTCATTGTGTATTTATGTACATGTTTACAAATCCATGTTACTTCACGAGGATAAAAACCAATTTTAGAACTCTGAATTGTACTCGAGTGTGGTACACACATCGAGTACTCATGGCAGCTTAGTCAATAATGATAGATATTTTGCAACTGCGACACTTCTATGTTCAATGAGGGATTGCTTGGTTGCTATCTCATGGAAGGTTCTAGGAGTTTGCCTAAACTTTAGCATAGCTAGGGGCTCAGGCCTAGATGAGCAAGATTGGTCAATGCTAGGATTGCCTATTCTCTTGGGATTCCATGTTTCTCCTTAGGCTTTGTTATTGCGTCATGGTTCTCCTTGGATGTGATTGGTATAAATTTGTCACCTTGTTGTGACAGTGTTGTATCCACTCTTGATTGGTCAATGTGAGTTCTGTTGTCGGTGGATTGAGTGTTGCAAGCAACAGTTGATGGTAACGACTGCTTTGATTTTTTAGAGAACACGGATGTGTCTAAGGTTTCACCGCTATTAGGAGAGACATCAATGGGTTCATTGGTGGATGGACTCGATGCTTTATTCCTAAGCTCTCTAGCGCTCTTGGTCTCAATGTTCTTAGGTCCACAACCACCTGTAAGTGCTGTTGTTTTCACTGTTTTCTCCTCTTTTTCTTGGTCAATGAAGGTGCATAACTTAACGACTCAGGACCCTGAACTAGGTTAGCCGTTGATGTGCTTGGTTGGGCCTCAACATTCTCTTTCTCTAGTGTGTCCTCATGGGACGTAGCTGCACCCTGCTGGACAGCCTTGCTAGGTTGATTGGTCAGATGCGCCATCTCCTTGGCCACATCTTTGAGAGGTTTCTCCTCAATCCTAGGCTTTAGGTGCTTTGGAAGTGCTGGAGTTGTCAAGGATACTAGTTGTGGCACCTCCTCCCCAGGTGAACTACTAAGGGCACATTAGGGCTGTGACTGCTATGATCCCTGATTGGAAGTAGTAGCAGCTAGTCTAGTGGGCTGGCTACTCTTGGTGGATTGCAGTGTCAAGTCCCTAGGGCGATCGAAAGTGGTCGTGTCTTTTTTTGCCCTTTGAGCATTCACCTGTGTAGATCGAGCATGAGTTGATCTAGTCACATTAGGTTGCACATGCATATCCTTGGGCCGAGAGCTACGGATGGTGTCATGTCCTACCTCTTGGACATTTGGAAGCTTAGATGGAGATAGAGACTGGGATTAAGCAGCTGCCCTTGATGACTGTTGTTGTGCTTCCTGTGTCTATTTGGAAAAAGAGGGTGTTGGAGACTTGGGACTCTTAAGTGGCTCCGACACTGGCTGAAAGATTTGCTCGTGGCTGTTAGATGATTTTACCATTTGCTTTGTTGAGCATTTAACCTTGCCATTAGCAATGTTGTGCCCATGATGCCTACTATCCTCTTGGGGAATCAAAGGCTCCTTGGGCACTAGTGGCTTTTGTGTATCCTCAACGATTACATCTGATATCTGCTTGTCAAGCATGTTAGGCTGAGGATCTACCCTCCGATTAGTCCCGTTTGGTTTCTTGATTTCAATCGTGAGGGGCTTGGTCACTCCAATGTTTTTGACTCGAGACTTGGTTTTTTGTTTAGATCTCCTCCTACGCTTCTTTGCTCTTGATACGATCTAGCCTTCAGTCAACAAAGGAGGTTTAGCAGGGGGTTTTGGTACCCAAATCCATCGGTTACCTGTGTAATACCCTTGAGCACATAGCAATGCTTTGGATATCCATCGAGGTGTTATGTTGACCCTCCATCGATGCCTTTGTCTATAAGGCTTGGGCTTCTTTTGGGGTCTTGTACGATATTTGTAAGTCCAAAGCCCGTCCTTGGCATTATCTCCTGACCTTCTTGTTTCAGGCATGGCCTCACTCACTGGTTCTTGTTGTTCGACCTGTGCTTGTATCAACTCTTCCAACAAGTCCTTGCTCTCATTAGTAGGCTTGACTATTATGTCAGCACCTTCCTTGCCTTTCCCTCGAGGTTCAATGAGGTCACCCTTCCTAAAGGTTTTGACTATCCTCACTCCTGGTAGTGTCAGGTGTATCCTCTGTGCTACGTAGTCGGCCTCACACTTGGTTGCCCTTTTGAAGGGTCTTCCTAGGAGGGTTTCCTTCGTGAAATTAGCACTATTTGGAGGAACTTGAAATAGGATAGGCAAGCTTTCAGTTTCAAGTATCGCAAGGATTTTGCACTTCCCTATGAGTGCTTGTGGGTGTCCCCCGTTAGGGCTAAGAGTTGCATTAGTTGGAGTGAGCTCTGGTTAGCCTAGTAGGGTCCATGCTTCATAGGTCAAGATATTAAAATCTGCTCCTTCATCAATCAGAGCATCGATAGTATGCTCTCTTTTCGCGGTGAGTTTGACCCTAAGATAAGCAGGCGGGTATGGGCTTTTGGTTGCTCTTTTGCAAGTGAGAATCCATGCTCATGTAGAGCCATTACTACACTAGGGTCTAATTTCGAGGACCTGTCACGGTGCGCATTTTCTCTCCAACCTACTTGGGGGAGGTGTGGAGGGGACAAAGCCTCCTCTGCGAGGGTCCGAAGGGGGGGGGGGGCAGTCCCCCTCGGCCCACAGGGACATTACGGTAAATGCCTATGTGATTTGCAAGACCGTTTATAGTCAAATTTTGAACTACTTGCTCTAAGTTTCAGCCCATTGATCGATCTATGATATGGTTTCAGCTCTATATGGTCTCTCGGTCAGTTTCACTGTCCCCAGGTTAAAATTTGAAAAAATCTAAATTTGGCCCAACAGGTCCGAGTTGTAGGGGCCGAGTGCTCGATTTGGCCCGTCCGAGGGCCAAGTAGAAAGGGCCGAATGTAACTGGTCCGAATGTAACTGGTCTAAATGTCAAATTCGACCAGTCCGAGTTTGGTTGTCTAGGGGCGAGTGGCCGAGTGGGCCGAGTCAGGTGGGCCGAGTCAAGTGGGCCGAGTGGTGAATTAGGCCGGGCTGAATGTCAACTTGTCCAAGTGGGGTTGGGCTGAGTCGGCAAGGCCGAGGGCCAAATGGCCGAGCGGTCTGAGGGCCAATTCTGGGACTCGGCCCAGAATCATGGTCACTCGGACGGGCCGAGCGCGACTCATTTTTTTGCCGGACTTCAAAAAATTTGTCGTGCCGAGCGATGGAGGCTATCCTACTGGTCGAGCAACTCTAGATCCAACCTACTCATGCAGTGGAAGGTGTGGAATTACCTAGGCTAGGCAAATAACTCCCGGATGGTCAGATCGAAGTGGATCCACTCAACGAAGCTTGCTTCCTCTCTCCTGCTCTCCTGAAACCCTACAATGCACAATGTAGCCTTTCTTGCCACTCTTGGCCCCTTATCACCTTGTCCAGGCCTGCACTCACCTTAATCTTGCTTCCCTTATTAACTTTTAACCCAAAATTTCATTTCTTGCCCTTCTTTTCCTTGTTTCAGCCTGTTATACAGCAATAGAAAACCCTACTATTTGCTCCAACGTTTTTCTCCTATCATTTCCAACAAATGCAAGAAAAAACTATAAGGAAAATACCTACACTACTCCATCATGATTTCCCAAGTCCAAAACAACAAAAACCTACTTGCTAAGGAGATCAAATACCTCTTCAAACTCTCTCACTTCCTACCTATCTATCTCAAGCACCGGTTCGAGGAAAACCCTACTTCAGTGCGCTCAATTCAAAGCGCGCAAGCGCTCAAGGCTTGAATCCGTTGGTCCCGGCAATGGAACCAAAATGTGGAAGCTTTCGCTCAACCGCCAAGACCCACGGACTGCTTATTGTTTCAAGCATTCAAAGTCGAGCACTAATGGCTACCTCTCACATAGCTGATGCGCCATCCATATCTACGCATGTAGTGAACTTACCTCCATGCCGATCGAGTTACCTCCTCTCCCATGCACTCCGCGATCCAAGTGTAAGCTTCAAGAAAGCTCCATCCTCAAGCTCCATGCTCCAAGCTCCATAGTCGCAAGCAAGAGAAGAGAAGAGAAGAAGAGAGGGGAAGATGGAGAGATTCTCCTCCCCGATCCCTCACCCTCACACACTCACTCCCTCACACTCTCATACTCCCTCTCTCAAGCACAAGCTCAAGAAAGCAAGAAGAAGAGGAAGAAGAAGAAGAAGAAGACAACCACTTTTGGCCACACACAATAATGATCTTCTCATTAACTTTTCAACTTTATATACAAAACCCTAAATCTCTTTTGGGCGGTCATCCCCTTATCCCCTTTTTTACATGGCTAGCAGTGGCCTAGGCCCTTTTTCCCATTGTCCTTCTATCTTCCTAGCTTCCTTTCCATCACCCGTTTTCATTTACAAATTGCATGGGTGAGAGCCCAGTGCTCCTTAAATTAAATCATGATGTGCTTGTGCTCTTTTACAAAAGTATTGACTTGCGCTTTTCCTTGTGCACCTTTTTCCCTTATTTAGGACTTTTATGTGCTTCTTGTGTTTCTAGATTTTTCTTGGTGCACCTTCGTCTTCTGTTTCACTTTGCCTTGGCCTTTGTCTTTTGCTTTAGATTTTCTAGATTTTTCACCTTGTTTGTCTAACAATTAACAGCAAAGCAGAAGACTGACACATGACTGTAGAATCAACCACCATAAAGTGCACTGAACGTGCATCAAGAGGCCTGAGAGGTGTCTACATCTCATAAAAGACAGCATGACAACTGCATAGAACCTGCTGGTCATCTAAATCCCAAAATTTGTAAGCCATAAAGTCACCATCTCCATAACCAAGGAGCATGCATTTGCATGACATAGGCTCATGTTGCATACTGACAGATACCTAGCAGCCAAACATCCTCAAGTAATCATAGGAGGGCTACATGCCATTCCATGCCACATGGGGTGTAATACCATCCAAGGCCAAGCATGGCGTCCTGTTAACCAAATAGACTGCCATCATAAGGGCCTTAACCCAAAAGCCATAAGACAACCCAGCTGTGGTAAGCATAGAAGCAACCTTTGCCTATAAGGTCAGGCACATGTCATGAGCAATCCCATAATACCGTGGTTATAAGAAATCAATGCCATATTGTTGACAAGAGATCCGTAATCTAGGAGAGATAGCATGACTCTCATAATCCATCTGCAAGCATCTAGGCATGCTACTAGCAGAATCCATAAACCTGTCAAGCATAGTAACAACATCCTTAATCTGTACCAAAGGGTAAGCCCAAACACGGTGGGTAGCATGATCCATGAAGGTCACAAAATACGACGCTCCACCAAGTGACTAGGAAGGCATAGGTCCATATACTGCAACATGGACTAGATCTAGAGGAGCATGCCTCACACGATTGCCATAAGCCAAAGAGGCTCTGCATGGACCATGAGTACAATGAGGGCAAGTAGCATGGGGAAGAGCAGGCAATAAGCCCATATCACAAAAAGCATCCATCTCAATGTGTCGTACATGGCCTAGGCGACAATGCCATAGCAATGCATGTGGTATTTGCATAACTGCAACCATAGAATCTCCCACATGAGAGACGTTCACTACTAATCATTGCCATATCTAGCACCTCTGGCCGATACCAAGCAACCACGATGGATTTTCCATGAAGTATCCCCAAGAGAGACATAATATCTTGCACCATGCAACTGACTGATAGAGATCACGCTCTTACTAAGCGTAGGTATATGCAAGACATCACTGAGCATAAGAGAATACCCATTTGGCAAAGCCAAGTGTATATCCCCTATACCAATAACATGACAATCCTGCTCAAGGCCCAAAGAAATACATCCGTCAACCTCCCTGTAAGAAGAGAACCAAGCTCTATGCGGAGTAACATGACAAGATACCATACTGTCTAAAAGCCAATCAAAGGTATAGGCCATATCATTGAGCAAGGAATATGCAGGGTAACACGATGCCAGGACTCTAGGCTCAACTGCATCATCATGGGTAACTACATGCACCATGCCACTATCAACAATGGTCTCACCTACTGTATCACTGACTCTGATCTCATGTCTAGTGCGGCACAATATTTTCTGCTCTCTAATCCACTTGAAGCATTTACGCTTCACATGCCCTGTCTTTCCTCAATGAAAGCAAAAAGAACTTGTAAAACCTATAGAAGAGGACAACTACTCTGTAATAGCATGAGTAGGGTTTTCCAATACATCCAAGGAGCTCAAAGAATCAGGGGAACTCTCATCAGTGAGAATAGGCTCATCAAGAGGACTGTCTGCATGACTAGAAGAGCTGGAAGTCGTCATAGCATACTGCAAAGGGGACTCGTCCAAACCAGAAGGGGAGAACACAAAGGCATCAACAGCGGATGCAAAAGCTCCCACACGAACAAGCCTTGTAAATAAAATCATGACATATTCAACCACTGTAGCTCGTAGCCATAAAATCATAAGCATGCCTCCAAGCCATAAATGAATAAGCATCCCTGAAACATAGGAGTATACATAACTTTGTAGTGTCTCATACCATGTACTAACATACATGTCCAGCTAAGAACGACAGGTGGAAAATAAACTTGCAAGAATCAAGCTCCAATAAAATCCCAAATATCTTTGTAAAAGCATCCAGGTAAGAGGCTCTGTAAAATACATAGCAGCAGACCATGTGCATACATGGGTGGCCATAAAGATCAACTGCTCCCTGACATACATGGGCAATAACAGCCCAAATAGCATTGATGCCATACAACAGAGAACCAAGACAACCATAATTGTAAATCCCAAGCACTATCCAAGTCCACTCATCAATAATTATCCCACATATTAAATGAAAATGAGCAATCACAGCTCAATAGGCAACTGCCAAAACAAGGGAGTAGTTCACTGCTCAATACCTGTAAGTGCATCCAAGTAATAGCCAAGATCCATAATCAGAGTATTAAATCCCATATATCATCCAAGGTCATAATGGAAAAAGCCAAGTCGTAACGGAAAAATCCAAGTCAATGTCCAACTTCTCAAGGGAATACTCAAATGAATGTCGAGACAAGCTCAAACAACTTCCATCCACAACCAAAGCATAAAGCATTCACCAAGACATCATAACCCGTACTGGGTAGCCTAGGCATAAACCATGTCATAGATGAAATACCAACTGCAAAGAAGTGATAGTAAAACCCAAATCGAGCTCTAATATCAGCTCAAAAGCATTCCGGAGCATAAACAAGACATGTGGCATAGTCCAAATACATCATGGCATCATACCGAGTAGCCGGGAGCACCCTGTGTGACCAATAGGCATAACCCAACTGTAGCATAAATAACTTCAGCCTTGAAGTTTCCAGCAGCAAATAATAGTCCAAATTTGAGTAACATAATGCTCAAACCAAGCTCAAATCAAGTGCCTACTCATAGGCATACATTCCTAGACATGTAGGCACCAACTAGGCATAATCGGACATCAAATGACCATGTAGCATGAGCATAAAATGTAATGATAGGGGGCTGCCCTATTTTGGGCTGCCTATGGACTATGTAAAACAGTCAATGGCTGAGCAAGAACAGCTCCAAAACCATTTCACATGATAGGCATACATCCCCACTTCATTCGGGGAGCATTCGGGACCAACCGGGTGACCAATGTCAATGCCAATGTGGCCCAAACATAAAATGCTAATGTAGCACTGCTGTAAACTATTTGTGAATAGTCCTCGACTGAAGTGAATCAGCCCAAAAATCAATGCCAAGTCAAATGCCCAGTGCCAAGATCAAATGCCAAGTGCAGGGGGCTCTCATGAAGCCATTTTGAAGTGCCAAAGAACGCCAACAAGGAGGGGAGCTGAAGGAAGAGGATCACGAGCTACTTTCAAGTGCCAAAAATTGGCACAAACTGTAGGGAGGGGGGTTATCACGTTTTTGATGAAGGGAGGGCTCAAGGGAGCCACAAGGGGGCTCAAGGAAGCCAATAGAAGCCTCCAAACCAACCCTCAACAAGCCAAGTTCAAGGGGGGAAGCTTCAAGCTTCAAGGGGGAAGCTCAAGGGGGAAGCTCATCAATGGCTGCCCCAACATGTAAACCCTATTGTATCTATGTGGACTGAAATGAATGAGAGAGAACAAGATCTCATACCTCGTGTAGATCCCGAGAAGAGCTCGCGAAGAAGTGGCTCTGATACCAGTTGAAAGGGATGTAGGAGATGCGAGAGAGAAGAGCACACATAATGTAGGTGCTGTCAACAATGTTATGATAGCCTTATTGCACTTTCATATATATATATATATATATATATATATATATATATGTATGTATGTATGTATGTATGTATGTATGTATGTATGTATGTATGTATGTATGTATATATATGTATGTATGCATATATGAATAAAGAATATGGGCAGTCTTGCTGTACACGGGCAGGCCCAAGGGCCTTTTACCCCAACACTCTTGACCTCAATCCTAGCTTATTCATCTTGACTAATCGGATTGTGACTTGTCTATTATGTCACATATCAAAGGCATGGGAGAGGTAATCTTAAAAGTTTTTCCCACTTAGAAGACACCATTGGGTTCTAAGGTTATATTCAAATATACAAATATTTTACAAATTTTTCCTTAGCCCCTATGTTCTTGACTAAGTTTTCATTGTTTTTCCTTACCTTGATAAAAGCACTTTTCATTCAACAATTTTAGCTTGAATATACCTAAGCCAATATCAACCAACAATTTTCAAGTAGAATGTCTTCAAAAAACTTTCAAATAAGAAAAGCCTAAAATTGTTTTTGCAATCCCAAAATCATTCAAAGATCATGTGAAATATCGCTAGAGAAAGTGGTTCCTTAGTATTTTTAGAAAGTTTTTAAAAGCTCAAAGGTAGTTTGCAAGCCCTATGAGAGGTAGGTTATGTCAAGGGAACTAGTGAGGAAAGTGTGTTACATCAGCTGCGGTAGGCAATACCGAAGATTGAAAAAGTGCTCAAACTTGGCTAATCAAAGTGATGTGGTACTTCTAATCAAGGTGATGTGGAACCTCTAGTCAAGGTGATTCATGCTCTAGTCAAAGTGATGTGGAACCTCTAGTTAAGGTGATTCATGCTGTAGTTTAGCTAATCAAATTTGGGTTCCTTGCAATGGTTGTGTGTCTTATCTCTAAGGTTTCACAACTTGTGGTAGTGCTTCACATAATTGGCTTTTCTAGTTTAAACAACTCATAAATCAAAATCTCAGGCTGAAAGTTAGAGCCAATTCCATGAGATGGTTCAAGTACAACTTTGTTTTGTTAAGGTGATCCTTGGATCCACTCAATGTGATTAAGAAAATGACTCTTACTCTCTAGATGGGATCTACTTTTACTATTTGATGCTTTGAGGCAATGCTAGATATAACTGTTTAGCTGATTTTTTTGAGTTCTAGAGATAGTTCTACTACATGGGTCCTTTCAGTCAATGTGGATATGAAAATTAGTAAACATGATCAAGATTGTATCCTACAGCTAGGTATAGGGTTTAATATTGTAAGCCACAATTTAGTCTCCTCAAATTCAAAGGGATCATTGATTTGACTCGCAATGTGAGTTCTATAGACAATCCACCCAAATGGGTTAGGATCATGGATACACTCGACATGACACCAAGATTGTTGCTTGCTTTCAATGGCTCATCTCTTTAAGTGGTTTGAATTTAGAAAGTAGTACTAGAAACACTATAAGGTATCTTTGATCAAACGAATTTCAATTCATCTACTAAAGTATAATTTTGGATAACTTCTTATGAAGTCACTCCAAAGCTGACATGAAAAATGTAGTTTAGGGCTTTTCTTGGATGATTGAGTCACCTTATCAAATAGTCACACTTGAAATGATCTAGGATTAGTATATGAGCTATGTGTATGCACAATTGGTGATATCTAAATCAATATTCATGAGTTTGATCACATCTAGACTTCATCAAAGGTGATCAAAGGGTCAAATTCCTAAGTGTTTAGAGTTTATAACTTTCCATAGGCAGTTGAGTTAGGATATCTAGAGCTACTTAAAACTATAGATAGACTTGAATTATATATTTTCTTATAAGTGTGGTGAGGATATCAAGCAACTTTCAAGAGCTAGTTGTTAGGGTGATTTTTAAAATCCCTAGATGTTGTCAAGGAGATGGAAATGACACAGAATAAATATATCTAATTCATGGATATCATGGATGCTTCTTGGCAAGGTCAAAATGACCCAATATCCAATCAATGGATCCAACCTATAAGGGTAGATTATTTGAGCTCAAAAAGAAAGTTCTTAGACAAGATTTAGTAGTCCACATTAATCCATAGATGGCATGAAACCAATCAATGTGATATTATTTTCCTTATGCTTATCTTGCATTTTACTAAGCTCCTAAGTGAGTTTTTGCGTATAGACATTGATACCAAGCATCAATTTGGTGTAAAAATTGATACCTATAATGCTTACACAAGACCTCCTAGATGTAGATTGAAGTGTTGTGAAACTATGTGGATGCAAAAATGATATTTTGAGATTAAAATTTAGAACTTGAAGTGAAAAAGTTTAGCATACAAGGTGATGGTGTATGTGCTAACCTCGCTGCAAAGAAAGCAAAAAATAGGGTGAAAGTAAACCAAAAGATGCAAGGCAAAGTGAAAAAAGGCAGCCCAACAAAAAAATAAGAGAAAAAAGATAAAAAGTGCAAGAGCAACTTTAAAAGTCCAAGGTGAGTGCAAAAAGGGAGAGGTGCATGTTAGATATAAAAAGGCATCCTAAATTTTTGTAAAAGAGCATCAAGATCCCTCCTATGCAATTTGTAAAGGTAGACGGGCATGGGCGAAGGAACAATGTAAATAGGAAGGGAATAGGGAAAGAGGACCTAAGCTAAATTGACCAATCATGTAAAAAAAGGATGGGCGCTCAAGAAGGAGGTAGCGCATGTATAAAAGGAAAAAAAAGTGAATGAAGAAGCTCATTCTTATGTGTGGCCAAAACTAGCTCTCTTCTTCTTCTTGTTTTTTTCTTGTTCTTGTGCTTGAGAGAGGGAGTGTGAGGGAGTGAGGGAGTGAGTGTGTGAGGGTGAGGGACTGTGGTGGAGAAGCTCTCCATCTTCTCCTCTCTTATTCTTCTCTTCTCTTCTATTCTCTTTCCTCACATGCGACAATGGAGCTTGGAGCTTGGAGCTTGAGGATCGACCTTGGATCATGGATCTATTAGAGAGCTCATGGAAGGAGGCAACTCAATCGGTCATGAAGGTAAGCTCACTACACTCATAGGTGGGAGGTGCACACAACTATGTGAGAAATAGCCATTGCACTTGGCTTGAAAGGGTTGAAACAATAAGCGGTCTATGGGTCGTCTCGGCAGTCGAGTGTCAGCTCTCACATTTTGATTCCATTGTTGGGACCAACAGATTCAAGCTTTGAGTGCTTGTATGCTTTTAATCAAGCATTGAAGTAGGGTCTACTATCCTGAGAACTGGTGCTTGAGATAGGTACGAAGCAAGGGAGTCAAAGGATACTTGATCTCCTTTGCAAGTAAATTTTTTGGCTTTTAAGATTGGGGGTGACTAGGTTGGAGTAGCGTAGGTGCTTGCTTTATGTTTTGGATACATTAAGGTAAAAAGAAACAACAAAAAGAAGGGAAACAAATAGTAGGATTACTGCTATAAACATGGCAAAACAGAGAGAAAAAGGGCTTAAATGCATTAAGGGAGTAAAAAGAGAGAAGGGAGAAGTAATAAAGCTGGAGAGAAGGGGTTTAAGAGGCCAAGAAGAGGGGGAGAGAGCTTATTTGTGAGTATTCAATCAAGAGAGAGCTTGAGAGAGAGAGAGAGAGAGAGAGAGAGAGAGAGAGAGAGAGAGAGAGAGAGAGAGAGAGCTACAAGGCAGGAGCACAGGTTTGCTTTACCGATTCCCATTCTTGCATCCTCAAGCATGATTTAATGCTGGTTGATCATAATCAAAGCCTTGGTTGCAATGTTAGAGTAGGTATGAGGTATGAGGAGTATTTAATCGATTGTTCACCATTCTAGACCTTTGGATGCCATCTATGGCCTCAGATGGCCTTGAATAACTCGAACAGTCCAAGTCACAATCCATTTAGATGGCCACAAAATCATCGAAGCCCAAGACTTAGACTCGGATCCTGAACATCACTCTGACTCAAACAAGTCAGTCTCAAACAGACACCCATTCGGCCTTGGATGGCCAAGGCATCATGCTCAGACAAGCACACCACTCGAACTTGGATGTCCAAGTCTGCAACTCAAACACACTGCAACTTGAGCAAGTAGATAGAGTAACATTTTTGGCATATCAAACCAATCCCAGGGTTGGTAAAGCCTGAGTCCAAGCTAGGCAACACCCCATAGGCCTCCAAACACATAGAATGGAAGAGCCAACAGAATCAAGAATTATGACTTAACAGTCCAAAAATAGTTTTGGGCATTGACCATTAGTCACTTATCCCACTAGAGACCCAAATTAAGTAATCAAACATGCTATCTCTCAGATCATGCATCTAGAATGCAGTAGAGACTAAAATGGATCATCAAGAGTGTCCATCACCTGTACGAAACAATTGTAATTAGCTAAAATTGATTAGAAAGAGTGTGATCTACATTACTTCCATTGAACTCGCATACTGCATCACTTAAAAACTTAGAGTGCATCACAAAAGTAGAAAGCCTGATTTCACACAATGCATATTGATAAGCACCACTTGAGCATCTGAGTGCATGTAACATTTAGGATTGTTTTGAATAACAAGGAACTCACACAAGATAACATAAGTCAATGAGTCCACTAGTAGGAGGAGACCCCCAGATGCTAGATGAGTGACCAAGAAAACCAATCACTAAAGTTTGAGAGGCTTGAGTTGTCCAGATGCTTAGGGAGCAACAAAGACTAGCACGATTAGGGATGTAGATTTGCCTGATTTGATCAACATGATTGATGCCCTAGTTGCTCAAAGAAACTACTGGTATGCTAGAAACTTGCACCAACCTTGGAGATGATAAACTCAACTTGGGGGAATTCCCAACCGATATCCACCAGCATGACTTGTGAACCAAAAAGGTGCATCATAGTAGACTAGTCAAGGAGATCATAGCCGATCTTGAGGAAGAGAGACAGTTGGCAAAAAAAGCACTGCAAAGCATAGCCACCTACAGCCAAGAGTAGCAAGCTCAAAAGTTGAGACAAGACATAGAAATGTGTAAGGTCCAACACGACTTGGCTCTCACCAATAGAACTAGGGCAAGACCAAATGCTGAGAGAGGGAGAGAGCACTATAGGTAGACCTTACGCTGAGTGAGCTTCTTATACAAAGCAACTTTTAGATAATACGACTGTAGAGTAGAGTAGAGCAACCCTACCAACTACATTGCTATCAGGGCTAGGAATCACCCTAAACTCTAAGAACCAACTACATTGCTATCAGGGCTAGGAATCACCCTAAACTCTAAGAACCAAACCAAGATACATACAGTTGCTAACCAACTTGACAAGTATCATCTCGAAGATGACCCGTACAGCTTTTTAGAGTAGTTTGAGCAAGTATGCGAGAGGTGCAGGGCCTCATGGATCTTACTTTATGTGCACAAGCTTTCAAACTTTGCCTAGGAGATGAAGGATAGACGTGGCATACTAGCCTAGATAACGCCAAACGAAATAATTTTAATAACCTCAAGGATCTATTCATCAAGAGATTCTCTAAGGTGAGATACTCAGATAACCTCATTGTTAGGTTGATGAATGTCAGTCAAAGGGACAAGGAGGATATCCGAGATTTATGTTACTCAAGTGCAAAGTTTCTTTAAGAGAATCCTAGTGGAGAATGACCTAACAAACAAGTGGTCTCCATTGTAATCATAATCAGAATTTTAAGCAAAGAGCTTTACAAGGCCTTGGTGAGAAACTCAAACTTGTAAAGGGACATGTTAGCTAGGATTTTTGAAGAAGCTATATGTGTGGATGACCTATTCAAGGAGAGAAGCTCAAGAGCCACAACTTCAGCAAGGCACACAGGACAAGGAAAAGAGTGTCAACTAGAACCAGGAGTTGGCAAACATGAAGTTGGAGTTGGCTAAGCTTCAAGAGATGATGAGAAGGCCCACATGACCTCACATCATGCAATGCATACATTGCTGAGGAAATCACCTTCTAGTTGATATAGGTTTGGCCATGATGCAATGCATTGCAAATTTTCGAGATGATTGTCATACCTGCACATACAATCATTTGTATTACCTAGCTAATAGGTCACCAAACTTTGAAAGGGGAGCTCCATTAGTTCTCCCAGCACCAACAACTCAAAGCCAACCGTCCCTAGGATGATGGACATCAACCCTATAGGGATAGCTAGACCACGTGGAACCATTGTGACCCATCCACTAAGTGGCACCTCTAATATTTTACATAGAGGAGATGAATGAGGATGAAGCATACATAAACCCTTACATCTCATATGATGAGAAGGATAATTCTATCTTGATGGATTTTAGACTAGTGGCAGTGATGGTTTTAGGTTGTGGAAGAGGTAGAGGTCTAGAAGGAAAGAACCAAGAACCCATTGCATGCTGGACTTATGGTCACCCAGGGCATATCTCATCTTGCTGCACCCAAAGGGAGCAAGAAAATTGAGACAGGGCCAACCTGAGATGTCTAGAGTGCGGAATCACACACTTGTATGCCAAGTATCCTAGGCAAAAAACATATGCTAGTTCAACAATCATGCCATCCGTACCATTGGGGCAATTCAGAGTTGAGACACTTGATGGTGAGGCTACGTCGATCTCATTGAATGTTATGACCTAAGCATAAACCAAGCAGGCCAATGTTTCATTACCCAAACCCAACAACCTTGATGCAGCTTCAATAGGGAAGAAGAGTTGTAGGAGAAGGAGAAAAAGGGATGAGGCAAAGGTTACACTCAAGACAGAGAGTATCACCACATTACCTAAGGGGAAGCAAGTCATGGATGTAGAAGCAAAAACATCTACTTCTAAGCAAGAAAAAATGGGAGTGCCAAGATTGGGGAGCATCCCAACCCAATGCATCAATTGGAGGTAGTAGATAAGGTCAAGGAGTGGGTGAGAGAAGCCTAAGATTACCTAAAGGATACCAAACCCATCATTGAAGACAAGATTGATGAGTTCTCTAGCGTGAGTACACTAGCCTTGCCCATGAGGGTAAGATTAAGAGATGCATCCGCACCCCAAGTAGCACCGCATAGAAAAAGCCTAGATGTGATAGGGAGACAGACCCCCCAAAATCACTGGCAAAAGAGCATGAAGCCTAATGGTAAGCAAGTGGTTGGCAATTTTCTCATGACATTGATATCAACCCCTATGAATCTACCTCTAGGATAGGTGCTTAGGCATAAATTGACAATATAGAAAATATTGAAGGAATGGGTAGAAAGACCTAATGAGCTTGGACCAATTGGGTTGCCACCTGACCACAACATAGCAAAACATTTATGAGCTTAACCCTAAAATCAGTGCCTAAGTTCTTGCATGTAAACACTTTTTGGGAAGGCATAGAAATGCACATAGTCTTACCCATCATAGCATTAGGAGATGCTACAAGAAAGGGAATCGTAGATATGGGAGCAGGAGTTAGTGTGCTCAGCCATATAGTCATGCGTGTAGGCTGAGGTAAACCCCCTTATGGAGACTGCAAGGTTTAGTGTCATGCTCACTAACAAAATGAATGTTAGACCATTTGGAATACTGAGAGATTGGCCCTTGAAGATAGCAGGAGTTTAGTTCTTAGTGAACTTCATAGTCATGAAGGGAGTGGACTACAACGTCCTACTAGACCGACCTTGGATGTGAAATGCATAAGCAATTAAATATTGGGGTAATGGTCTAATATTCATAGGCAATAGATTGAAATCTCTAAGAGTCAAGATGGATACTTGGAAGATCCATGTTGATCAACCTAGATGCCATCTCTGCCATCTTGAAAGGAGACACACAAATCAGGAACTCTTATGGGCCATTAACAAAGTATATCCCTCGCCTCGAGAGGAGAAGTGGGATTGGGTGCATGTGCTAGCCACCATTGATATGCCATTCTTAGATAACGATGAGGATTATAAGCATGCTGTGAGGATAGCTAATGAGTCCCACAAAGCCATGCCATCTCAACTTTCCAAGAGTAGTAGGACCACACCATTGGTACCACTCTGCATGATGGCCAAGAGCTCTTGACAAATACTAGTCCCTTCCCACATTCCATCTAACAAATTCGAACTCCAAGGGATTCTTGAACACTTGACAAGAGGGCTAGTTGGCCAAGAGCTCTTGACAAATACTAGTCCCTTCCCACATTCCATCTAACAAATTTGAACTCCAAGGGATTCTTGAACACTTGACAAGAGGGCTAGTTGGCAACCTAGTTGCCAATCTCAAAGCCCTCAAGGATCTCATGGAGGAGCCGAAGTGGAAATGGACCAAAGTGCATGACTTGAACCTATTGTACAATTGGGGACTAATCACGAATGAAAAGAAGGTTGAGAGTGGAAGCCTAGGAAATGAGGAGTAGTCTAAAATGTGAGGATTCAAATAGAGTACAAAGACTGCTACTCTACAAATGAGGAAAGTGAGGCAGAGGCAGAGACAAAAGAGTATGATATAGATGAATGACCAAGTGATCAAACAAATATGAGTAGACTCCAAGTCATGGAAATCCAATGTCTTTAGGATCAAAAGATGAGTCAATAGGATGGAATGTGACTGTACTTGGTTGGACCACCTAGGTGTAATAGACTTTGAGCGACTTAGATTAGTTCACAACCTAGCACTCCACCACTCTTTAAAACTAAATCGGTCTTAGAGCCACAACCACAAAGGAAAAACCCTTCTTTTAGTGAAGGTTGTGAGTCTAACTCTAAGTCAAAAGTGAGCTCGAAGAGAAATTTGAAAATACCCCAATCACTTAAGACCAAATGCGCCAAAGGGGACCTACTAGTCCACCTAAAGCGTAGGCAATTGAAGGAGGAAAAGAGAAGGTAGTCAAAGGGGTTAGAAGAAGAAGAGCAGAGGAAGTCCCATGTTGTATCAAAGCGCTTCACAAAGTTCAAAAAGGGTGACACGATAATGATCTTGCTAGGTGCTAAGAGGCAAGGACAAGCAAGTAAACCAATAGAAGGGCATGCTAAGCTCAAGGAGGTTAACTTAGCAGGGGAAGGGGAAAAGCCTCAACCCATATTTGTAATAGACGACAACTTGACAGAGAAAGAGGAGGCCGATCTCATCGCTCTCCTCTGTGAGAGTACATGGATATATTTGCTTGGTTCCTAAAAGGATCATATCTGAGGGTCATGACTCATAACATCCCTATGAATCCCGATGCGACACCAGTTAAGCAGCGACTATACCCAATTAATTTGAAGTGCACACATGCCGTTAAGGAAGAGATAGATATGTTATTGAAGGCTAGATTCATCAACAAAATTGAGCACATGGACTAGGTGTCACCTATAGTAATTGTCTTGAAGAAGAATGGAAAGATTCAAATGTGTATGAACTATAAAAATGTCAATGTTGTGACTAAAAGAGATAACTATCCACTACCCTACATGGAGCACATGCTCAAAAGAGTAGTGGGGAAAGAAGCCTATAGTTTCTTGGATGACTTCTTAGGCTACAACCAAGTGCAAGTGCACCCTGATGATAGACATAAGATAGCATTTGTGACTGGTCGAATGGGGTGTATTTGCCGACATAGTCATGCCATTTGGGTGCACCAACTACCTTTTAGTGCCTCATGTGTGCCATTTTCAAAGACATGCTTAGGAAAGAATTGGAGGTGTTCATTGACAATCTTTGTGTCCACTCTAGTTGGAGGGAACACTTAGATAAACTTCAAGTAGTCTTTGAGAAATGTAGACAGCATAATCTCTCATTGAACCCCATGAAGTGCTAGCTCTGAGTAAAACATGAATGTATCCTAGGGCACACAATGTCTAAGACTGGCATTGCCTTAGACTTATCCAAAGTCTGAATCATTGTCAATTTACCACCACCCACGAACTTCAAGGGAGTTCAGTGCTCCCTAGGACACACACGGTGCTATCGATGATTCATTCTAAACTATGCACTAATCACTAGGTCCCTTTTAAAATTGTTGATTGTATTTGAGTGGACTGAGGAATACCAATGCACCTGCAAGGAACTAAAGAAGTCTCTTACAATTGCATTGATCCTACGGACCCCAGATTGGAACGTAACATTTGATGTGCATATTGATGCATCAAAGTTCACCATGGGAGCTCTTTTATGCCAAAAACTTGGTGAGCATACTCTCTATTATCTTGTGAGCTTTGATAGTAGACAACTCACGGATACAAAGATTATTTACTCCACAATAGAAAGGGAAGGCCTAGCTATGATATTTGCTGTAAACAAGTTCCGTCATTATCTTATGGCTACACCCTTCACCTTCTTCATTGACCATCAAGCTTTGCTTTATTTGGTGAATAAACCTTACGCTATAGATCACATAGCTAGATGGTTACTTCTACTTCTAGAATTTGACTTCTCCGCAGTTGTATGCAAAGAAGTAGCATTACATGGCAGACCTTATGTCCCACATACCCACAAGAGAAGTGACTGAACAAGGCATCGTAGATGACTTACCTAATGTGCACTTTTCAACATGTCCAATGAATGAGACCTATTTAGGTTTGATCTAACACCGTATTGGGTAGAGGACACAGTCCAAATCCTAGAGCATAGATTTTCTAAGAGACCTATAGAGAAGGCTAGGCTAAAGCACCTTATCCTTAAGATTCAACCCTATTAATTAATAGCCAACCAACTCTACAGGCTAAGACAGGATGAGTTATTACAAAGATGCATGTGCGAGGATGAGATGCATGATGTACTATTGAAGCACATGGTGGAATTGCTAGAGGACACTTCAGTGGAGACACTACAGCATGCAAAGTGCTACAATCTCAATTGTGGTGGCCCACCCTCTTCTGCAATGCAGGTAATTTTGTGAAACATTGCGACGAGTGCCAAAGGTCAAGAATCCCCATCCATAAGAGCAAGATGGAGATAGCATGACAAACCTTTGAAAAATGGGGAATCGACTTCATTGGGTGGATCATTCCCGTAGCACAGTACTCATAGGCAAAGTACATAAATGTAGCGGACAGATTATCTCACGAAATGGGTAGAAGATCGGGACACTTGGAAGAGTGATGCTAGGACCATGGCTAAGTTCCTTTGGGAGGAGCAGGTGATCTCACAATTTGGCTGCCCCATCAAACTAGTTAGTGACCAAGGCATGCACTTTGTTAATGAAGTGATTTCCCATTTGCTATCCACCTTCTCAATCATCCATAGGAAATCCTCACCATACTACCCTTAAGCTAACAGTCAGGTGGAATCCACAAATAAGATCCTAGTAAATGTCCCGGCTAAATTAGTCACCACCTCGTGCACTTATGACTGGGATAATAAGCTCATGGCAACACTATGGGCCTATTGAATACCTTATATGATGATCGTAGGGCAACAAATAGTATTCAAATTGACCTATGGGATTGAAGCAATCCTGCTAGTGGAGTTCTTCATTCCAAGATTGAGAGTGGCAGTCCAAGAGAGATGGATGGAAAGAAAGCATGGATAGAACACCTATGACTCCTAGCAACCCATGCACTGATCCGTGAGAAGGAAAGACACAAGAGCTAGTTTGATAAACATGCCAAACAATGCTGTTTCAAGAGAGCAGGGTAACCTATTGCTACTGTACTCTATAAAGGGCCATAAGTAGAAGATGAAGTTTAGAGGATTGGGACCTTTCACGGTCCAAAATATTAGTCAAACCAGTAATGTAGACCGCAAGACTGTAGAGGAAGAGGGCATAATCTTCTTTAATGGTAGTTGCCTTAAGAAGTACTACCCTCCAATGTATCCACTGCACGAGCCTCTAATGCTGAAACCACCAATGAATGTAAGAGTTGCCACCATCATGGAGATAGAGGATTAGGATGAGGAAGTAGTAGCACCTGCCTACCTATGCATATTGGTCACTGTTGCCCAAAAGACACATGCCTTTGATGCACTCATTGACGATGGAGCTGACTTTAATATTCTTATACACCACCAGTTGGGCCCTCATTGATCAGCCCCAGTTGCAGCCTACTAACACTAAAATTAGCCCATTTTTGGGGCAATCTTAATCACTATTGGGAAAGTGCAAAGTAGTGATCTCTATTGAGACTGAAAGCCTACCAATTATCTTCTACCTTTTGCCTAACACTAAGGTTGTTGGTAAGGAAATGCTACTAGGATGCATTTTTTAAAAAAAGCACACTACAACATCGATTATGACTCACAATGTATTCACCTTGCCATTGGAAGTGTTTGAATAGTGGCAACTTTCAGTAAGGGCAGCATGGCTCCATCTAAGCCTGAAGTGCCATTGATAGAAGAAGCTAGTGCCAAGCCTAAGGAGGGGGGTTGTGACTTGCCCCGCCCCACCAAAGCAAACTAGTTTGCAACCCCAATAAACACACCCAAGACCACTGAATAGTAGCTCAAATGGGTACCCAATTGACAATTGCCTCCACTAAGAGCCAACCTGCACGAACTCATAATCCCAAAACCTCATGCCCTAAGTCTAGGAGACAAAGATGGCGCTACAGAAGTCGATAAACATCCATGCCATTATGGGTCCCCAAATACCTATTGCATGCTCAAGGCTACTACGAAGGCAACAAATGGATTTGTTTGCCCAAGGCCATGAGTGACATGCGTGTCCCTAAGACACTACCTTCTAGCCTATCTCCACAAGTTAGTAAGCCAATTAGGAATGAGAAACCACTTGACCCAAAAGGTATCAAACCCACAGGACCGCAATAATTTTATCAACCAAAACCATAGCCCTCTACATCAAAACCGACTCAACTTGACACCTCTTGTGTCCCAAGTGTTCCACAAGAAGAAAATAGCACACCAACTAAGCCGCAAGACCAATGCATCACACAAGTAGTTGACAGACACTCTACTAAAGTAGTCCATGAAGTGGGCATTAGTTGTTGCTAAGTTATCCAATCCAGTCAAACCTCAACCTCTTACAAGTCTTAGACCCTCCTATGCATAGAGATCTATCCTTAATTTAGTCTCAATCCTAGCCATGAATACAGGGGATGACCTAGTCACCTGCATCAAATGCTTGGATGCCACCTTCACCATGTTTTCTAAAAGATATGAAAGGTTGGATTTAGGCCTCCTAGATGAGCTATTAGCAACAAATGTATGCTCCTTGCCATGCACTTGGGAAGAATATGAATTTATATTTGTTAAGATTCCCATGGTAATAGCCGAGGAATTAATTGCTAATAAGTTTTATTGAGGGAAAGCTTTCAAAAAATGGATGATCACCTCCTATAGCAAGATCAAAGTCTCTTCAACAAATTAGGAGCTAGAAAAGCTGAAAAAGCTAGCTGAATTTGACTCTTCCTTCCTACAAAAATGATATGCTCTCTACCTCTAATGGGAAAAAGAGGGCTGCCAAATTATGATCAACCTTTGAGTATGACTCAACCTATGTGACCCCTACCTTGTTGACAGTCTTGGCCATCACTCACAATAATCGATCATTAGAAGATCATGTTATGGCCCACCCTTATTTAGACTAAATCCTCACTGAGGGAGAACTGCACATCATTAGTAGAATAAACTCTAGTGACTTCCTAACTCATGTCCAAACCTACATTACACGTGTAGGCATTAGGCCATATGACATGGACCATCAAGCCTACTTAGAATATAGCCCATAGTTCTATGATTGGCTCATGCACAAGTAAAGCCCATCTAGTAGGTGTTGTTAATGCCCTTAACCCATCATTCTCCAATCCTAGGAAGGATCTTCATCATTCCTAGGGGGAAGAGATAAGATGGACAAGAAAACATGACTTGAACCTCAAACTAGATTTCAAAAGAAAAGGATGGTTAAAGTAAAATTGTACTTGAGGAAAATTTTCATGAAATTCTCTTGGAATGTGTGGACTACATGAAGCGAAATTTTTCATTCTATGCTTGAACATTTCACCGTTCCATAACATACATTTGTGATCCTCTTGTCTCATCACAAAAGATGGTAGGGCACCACGACAAAGGTAGCAAGCTTCCATTCTTGGGAGAGGAGCATGCCATGGCTGTTGAAATGAGAGCCTTTCAACTAGCTCAAATATAGAAGAATTCAGAACCTAGAAGATAGGGTGATAGAGGAGCAAGTTATGAAATAGATCATTGACCAGTGCAACCTCAACAAGTATCTAGAGAAGATTGGCCAAGCCATCAATCACAGAAAGTGCACGGGATTCCTACACTCCCTCGATGCCAACAAGAATTGTACCATAGTAATGATGAGATAGGGAGAGGATACTCGAAGAGTGAAAGTTGGTGGACTGAGTCCTAAACTAGTGGAAAGGGCTCTAGGGCTTGTCAATAAGCCTAAGAAGCAGCCAAAGAGAGACGTCCATGGCATGTTGGGAATGGATAGGGGCCCAATGTACACCAATGATGGGATCAGTTTAGCTGACATTCCTAACCACAACATCAGATTGTAGGTAAAAATGGTCCATGCATTGTTCTCCAACCATGCATAAGACCATTGATTCTTTATCAAAAGCACTAGCCACGGTTCCTAGAGAAGCACGTGGGGAATCTCTAGCTTCCACAATAATGAAGACAGCAAGAAAGAAACCAAGGGGCCAACATAGAGTTTGAGGGTGTGCTAACCTCCATAATCCAAGACGTGTTGGGAGATGTAGAGAAGAAACAAGTGGTGGGAGAAACACCTGAGTGCTCACCAGCCCATGGGTTGCTAGTGTGTTCACCCATTAAGTAAGAAGTAGAGCAAACTGTAAAGAAGAAGAATGCTCACCTCCAAGCCCAATGACAACATGAGGGTTCGAGCGAAAGAATTGTTAATGCATGAGGTAAGGAGGGATTTGTCCCATCAAGCTAGGGAGGAAAATGAAAATTTATGCTAAGAAATCTAGGCAAAAAGAAGGGAACTACAATAGAATGGGATAAAGACTTAGAAGCCATATAGAAAGAATCAAGGTAGCTAGATGAGGAGCGAAGGAGGAAGAAAAAAGAGGAGGAGGAAAGGCTAAAAAGAAAAGATGATGAGCAAATTGTCAAGATTGTGGGAGAGAAGGAAGGAGTCTCACTTGTAGCTTTCTTGCTTGCACAATGGGGGAATACACACAAGTGTGGAGGCTGAAAACAATTTTCCTCTTCTTAGTTGTGTAAGCCAAAAGAACTCTAGTACATAGAAATAGAAGAATGCTATATATGGGTCTCAAACCAAACTCAACTAACTAAGGTGGCATACTAACTGAGCCACGAACTAGAGTAGATAAGGATAGCTGTCATCTAGCTATTATTCATGGGCGGTGTACCAACCGCATCTGCAACTAACAAGTCGGTGACATAAATGCACAACGGTCACCCTGGCATATCACGAGTGGAGCTCGATATCTCAACACAAATGGCTCTCACCCTCAAACTACTAGTTGAGAAAACCTCACAATCAAAAGAGTTGGTAAGGAGGAGCCTAGAAGATGCACAAAGCACCATCTTCGCAGTGGTAGAAGCAACTCAAGGACCTATAGTGGAGGCAAGGGGAAGTCTCCATTATACCCATCACCTCCTGTCATGGTTGCCATGCGTACCACCACATAGAAAATTGCAGAAGTCACATTGAACCAAAGCAATGTGATGGCTTGGGTGTAGTACCTAGTCAACACAATACAACAACTTAGCCTAGCGCCAAGTGGAGGAGCCCCGGTGCCAGGGACGAAGAGGCCAATGGTGTAGGAGATATAGAATCAAGAAAAGATCCAAAGAAGCCTAGAATAGAAACCTCAATGATATCCATACCCTCGACCATGCCAACACACACGAATTATGACAAATACATAAAAGAGCTGCTAGCCCAATTGGAAAAGGTGAATGAAGAGAGGAAGGTAGTATTGGTAGACTTGGAGGCAAAAAGAGAGGGCTTGTTAGCTCTAGAAAAGATGAATCAAATAGCCACCCAACATAGACAAATAAATGACCTGAAGAAGGAGTTGGAAGCGAAGAAGGAATAAGATAGTGCAAAAGAGCCCCATGACACGAAGGCAAGGGAGGAGATAGGACTGGAGATGGATTTCTCAACCCTCTTATAACAAAATAATGACATGGAGGAGCACCTCAAGCAAATGAGGAAAACTAGAGATGAGCTCATCAAGGAGCTAAAAAGAGTGAAGACCCAGGCCTATGTAGAGTTTTATAAGGAGAAACAACAAAAGGAATGGCTACTTAAAGAACTACACGATGCCAAGGCACAGAAAGGCAAGGTGTGAGCTAAAAGGTTGGTAGAGGTTGAAAACCTCCATGTGGTCCTCCTAGAGCAACTAGAAGAGTAGGTGAACCACCACAAAAAGTACAAGGAAAAGATGCTAAGATCTGGAAGGAGCATGAACAAATGGTAATTATTCTGTCTCAATGCTAAACTCAAGGCATAGAAAGGATGGAGCTGAAGGCCAAGGCTTGGGAAGAAAAGACTATTGGAAGTCTCAACAACCTTTTTGAACACCTTGCCTTAGTGGAAAGTGAATGAATCATGGCACTAGAGCAAGGGAAAAAGCAGTGGAGGTAGGTATAGAAATCTAGCACAACAAGCCTTCCTGAATATCATGTTGCATGTAACCCAAGCTAAAGGTGAGGAAATAATAGAAGGGTTAAAAAGGAATTTGGAAATTTTAATAAGATCCATAGGGTACGGTCTCCAAGAGCACACCCCCATAGCTAGCACTAGCGTAAGCACCGAGAAACAATGATAGTACTTAAGGTAGGCTAGGCTCTTCACAAAGGAGCTAGAGAAGTTAGGGTTGGGAGAGTAGGAATAGCAAATGCAGCACCCCACTGAAAAGCCAAGAGAGCCAGGTGGAGGAAGAGAGGCCAAACTTTGAGCAAGGGCAAGATGAGACAAAGCAACCATGTGAACCAAGACCACCCCACGGCAAGAGATGCCACTTGAAGATCCTAGGGAAAGTGCCATTCCAGAAAGAGTGATGGAAGCAAAAAGGAAGAGAAGAGAGATGGTGGAGCAAGCACAAAGGAGGCTAAGGGCCCAAATGCAACAAGTTCCTGAAGTCAAGATCCCATAAAGAGAAGAATGTTATCTTGTAAACTGCGCCTAGGAACTAGCTATCTAGGAGCAATGGGAGAACAAACACCAACCTTTTGAGTTCTCCGACACTTGCTCCTTAGACATGGCCTTGTCTTTAATAGTAGTGGGACAAGTGATCAAGCTCACCGAATGACTAGGAAACCAATGGATAGAGGAAAAAGAAAGATACCCTACAAGGTGGCAGAGAGAGAGCCTATGGATTATACTGGCAAGACAAGGTTTGGGAGATCCCAAAGACCATTAGCGGCGGATACAAAGGCCAACTAAAATGGTGGCAATGTGTCTGGGACTCCAACCTTGATGCTTAGATGACTTTTTGTAGCACCATACTAGAGGAGCGCAACAATCCCAACTACATGCCATGTCCGTAGAGAATAGGAGTAGATTATAACCTAGATGTGCATGGCAAGTATGATTTTCCCAAGATCTATAATGTGAATGCAGGGAGTCCAGAGGAGTGTTTAATCTTCACTAAGTGGGACTTCCACCCATCCATCATGCTCTTCATTGATGAGTTTTCATCCTGCCTTGACCTTGCATTCATCACTACCTGTAATTAGCTTAGGGTACTCATAATTTTACTCAAGCAAAAGGCCATAGTGGAAGAGGCTCGACTACTACCACTCTTTTTTTATCTCAATATAAGAATTGATCGTTGGGGCAATAGCCCACATCTCATGGTGAGGGCCACGCTCCTACCTTCCTTTTGTATGGTGGTCCCTGAAGAAATGAATGACGACCACTTTACCAAGTGCAGTCACCCCTTCCTATCAACGACACCCCTAAACATATGTATCAACATAAAAGGCTACTCGTAGAAGTGATTTCCATAATATGCAATGCTTCCATAAGCACTCAAGTAAGTTGAATCAATTAAATGATGATTGTTTAAACATAAATGAGTTCAAGAAGCATGGAAGGTTGAATGTATGTATAAGTCATCTACTTTTGGTGCAAATAACTTATGGTGCAATGAAAGTGTGATATAAAATATTCTTTAACATAGATCTCTCTAGCTCTCTACTTTCTACTCTCAAGCTCTGTGTGTGTGTGTGTCCATTAGGAATTCTTTGATAAATAGAGAACTCAAATTTCAAGCACCAAAAGTATCTTCCTTTGCTCTATTCCTCAAATGTTCTATCCCCTTGCTTGTACACAATATGTACTCAATATATGCATGATGGCATGTAGTCTTAGGGTTTACATCGTGAAGACATTATGGACCACATACATGCTTATAGCAATCATCATTAAGGTTGAAGCACAAATTATGATTGTATTGATATTTTTTTACATTTTTCAAGATGAAGAACGACAATCCAAAAGTCTCTTCTTAGACTTCTCCAAGGATACACCTTAGAAGGGAAAGAACCATGCACAAGGGTCACTCAACAAGAGAGGTTTGCTTCATGCATGCATTTATGTAATTGATTTAATATTATATATATATATATATATATATATATATATATATATATATAATTAATATTATTGGCTTGAGAAAAATACATGCATCAAAATAGGTTAGAATCCATATGTATCCAAATTTGAAACCCAAAATTTGTGTCATAGCCATTTTGGGCACTAAAAAATGCCTTGAAAATTTGGGGCAAGATGTCAAAGATGAAGACTAAAAATTTATTATAGTAATATTTCAAGAATTTCAAAAAATGAACTCCTTTGTTGTGTACATATGTTTTCATGAGTTTGCACTAGGTAGCATATATAACAAAGGTTGTCTGCACAATGTAGACTTGCATACGATTTGAAAATGTAATTGTTTGTAACCACTTGCACGTGGCCTACTTAAGCTTACAAGTGGTCTAATACTACTACTAAAAGGTAGCCAACAAAATTTGCAAGTAGTATTAGTCGTAATGGACCACTTCTAAGTAGAAGCAAAAAACTTCTAAGTAGTCTTATAATTACTGCAAGTACCAAAGACCACTTTCTACCACTTATAGGTGGAAGGACTTATATTGAAGTGGTTTGATCTACTTGTTGTAAGTAGATAAGATGACTTATAGCCTATTGCCACTAAAACCTAAGAATATAGAGATTTTACAAGTAGTTTCCAACTTAGTTAGTAGTATTTGGGCCTCTTCTAAGTAGTATTAAACAACTTATAAGTGAATTCATACTAAAAAGTAGCAACTGATCACTTTTTTCCACTTCTAGTGAGACCACACCATTTGAAGTGGTTTGATGCTACTTAAAAGTGGTAGAAGAACACCATCAAAGAATAGTATTATTATATTTCTATAACACTTCTATGGGCTAGAAGACAACTCATAATCAATCATACACTTTTTAGCGCTATAATACCACTACCAAGTGGTGCATAACCACTCTATAGTAGTGAACAACTAAATGGTGGTGCTTTATGATGCTCCACACTTTTTAGAAGTGTCATCCAACATTGAAAATGGTGTATAACCACACCATTATTTAGTGGTGCAACACTTGATTTTTTGGAAGTGTAAAACATTGCACTACTTTGTACGAATGTTCATTGATTAAAATTAGTGAGTGAAGAACCACGGTTACCTACTAGTGCATTCTAGTGCTTCCCACTTTCTAGTTGTGTTGAGGCCCACCACTATAAATTGGTATATGACTATTGCTAAATAAGTTCATCAATTCAACTTTTGAGTATATGCAATGCTCCACCACTTTTTTAGTAGTGCTCCACCACGTTTTTAGTAGTGCTCCACCACTTAAGACTAGTGAAGAACCACAATTATGTGGTGGTGGTGTGTTATGATGCTCCTAACTTTTTAGAGATGTTGACTTTTGACTGGTGGACAATTGGTATAAAGTGATATTGTTGTGGTGCATCAGTTATTTTTTATTTGAAAGTGCAACATTGCAAGTCCTTTTTCTTATATTACATCACCTTAAAGTGATGAATAACCATTTTAAGTTGGTGAACAATCATTATTATGTGGTGATGTATTAAGGTTCTCCCAACTTTCATTAGGGAGAATATGGACTCCAAAAGGACCTCATAAGTAATGGATTAGAAATCCTTAATATTGGATTAGTTCCCTTTCCATGGTCATGATTGCATGTCTCTTTATCCCCTAGTCATCCTACATTTCTAGGCTCTAGCCTACTTTTTGTGGTTACATGGGTAACCCCACCTAGAAAGTAGGGGATCTCCCCTATTTTTCATCCAACCATTCTTTTCACCCTCCAAATTTGTGGGACCTAGGTTCCACTAGAGTGATGACATAACTTCCCCACTTCTAGGAGTGTCATATTAGCAAAGCGGGTTTACTTCTACCAAAAAATGATTTTTTTCCATTTCTCACAAAATTGTGTTTTCTTTATTCCAAAAGATGGCCAATCTTATTGCATGTTAAAATAATATTTTTTAATAATCTATTTATATTTTTTAGAGTCACTACATGTCGTACCTTGGGTTCACCAAAGAGAGTTGAATGATTGCTTGATGCTCCACTACCTCCCCAAAATATGATTAGCAAATTTTGATTTTTTCCCTCCCTCCAAAAAAGTATATTTTTTCCATCTTAAAGGGTTTCCAAGCGTGTTATATGTTCAAGTTTTTCCTTCCCACCCTAAAAAGTAATTTTCTTTTCATCTCAAAAGGTCTCCAAGCATACATTGAGATATCCAATCTTAAAGGTTACAAAAAAACTAATCATAAGAGGAAAGTAGACTTGAACATTTATGTTGATGAGAAGTATCCTTTAAAAAAGACTCATTTAGATAAGCATATATTAGATAGTATAATAGCTTCTTGATATCATTTAATGGGAAATAAAATATTGATCTTTGGGTTGGTGTTTCCTTATATCCAAATGACCCTCGTACATGATTTGAAAATGTAGTACATACCAGCAAGCCATCAAAGCTAAATGGTAGCTTTCAAGATATCCATCCACCTATAGTACAGATTTGACAAGAGATTTCAATCTGAACAAAAATTGTGTAAAACTTTGCATTCGAGACATGTATTTACAACGTTCAAACCATCAATAGATATCCAAGTTGCTAATGAAGGGGGACTACAATGGTCAAACCATCAAAATAGACTATCCAACTAAAGGGGAATTTCATAAAGTTGGTGATAATTGTACAAGATCAATAGATCACCAATTGTACAAGATCAATAGTTAATGCATGGGAGAAACCAACATCACCACTACGTTTGGGTGAAAGCAAGTTAACTTTTCTATCAATAGCAAATTATTTAGGTGAAAGGAGGTAAACCAACATCACCCACCACACCTAGTAAAAGCAAGTTCACATTTTTATCAATAGTGGAATATTTTGGTGAAACTAGTTTAACCTATTATTCAAGAAAATCAAGGCTATGTATAAAGGATCCATGACATGTCCCCCTCTTCTCCAATCATTGTTATCTCCTCCACAATTTCTAATATCATTTTTTGCTCTCCAAAAATAGCTACTAACACCACAACCACAAGAGGGTCACAAGTATTCCTTGGGTATTGGCACAAGTATCATGGCCTCAATAAGCTTATCAAGCACTTAGCCAACATTTAAAAGCATGGGTATAATAAGCCCCTTTGGATTATTCCATGGAAGATGAAGAAATATAAAAAGATCATGAAGCTATTGATTCAACGAGACCTTTTTGTCATATGATGAAGGTGATACTCTAGAAGAATGAACACAATGAAAGGATACATCCCACAATATTAGAGGTTATCAGAAAAGTAACTAAAGTTCACCAACTTTCTTTCTTTGAAGATGTGTCTCTTTGTACAATCCATGCCAAGCATATATCCATTGTGCACAAGGACTTGCATAAGTAGATCAAGGGAAAATGGAACCAATGTCCTTTTTATTGTAAATGATCATGTAGCCTTGCAATAATTGTTACATACTTAACACAAATATTCTTTTACAACATGATTACTTTGATTGGTTTTTTAAATTTTCTTAAATAATTTGTTTAAATTTATTATTGATTGAAGATAGAGTATTTTGGAAATGATGAGGATACCTCTATGCCAAAAAGATCAAGTGTGCATTTTTCAAAAAGAAGATTGAGTATCTCAATTTATAGTGTTAGAAAAGAGGATTATGGTGGACCTGGCCAAGCTCAAGGATGAGCTAGAATGACCACCTCTAAAGATAGCTAAGGAAGTGTCTAGTTTTTTTAGATTAATCAATATGTCATCTTCATTAGGGATGATGCCTTGATCACCACGCCTCTCATTGACCTACTCAAGAAGAAGACTAACACAGTACGAACTCTAATTGAGAAGTCTAACTTCAACAAGCTTAAGCAATGCCTAGTAAAAACACCTATCCTAAAGCTTCACAACTTAAACCAAGAGTTCAAATTTGTGATAGTTGCAAGTTCTCTTCCATTGCGAATTTTCATTATTCATGAAACGTATCCAGTGGCCTATCCCTCAAGGATGTTAAAATCTCATGAAAGGAATTATGCTACTCACAATTTGGAATTTCTAGAAATATGATTTTGCAATCAAATATAGGCCACGGAAGGAGAATAAGGTAGCAAATACACTAATTCAAAAGCTTTCCTTAAACTCTCTCATCCTAAATGATACCTCAAGAGTGGATTCATTAATATTTAAAGTGTCAAATATCAAGCAGTCCCATCATTCATATGGTGAAGGAAGAGGTGGAGAAATATTCAAAGTATTACAAATGAAATAGTATTCAACCACTTGACATTTCCCAAATGAAATGGGAATCTTTTATCATGGATTTTGTGCTAGGATTTCTTTGAGTTTAAGGGGGTGTAATTCTATAGTGGTAAGCATATTAACTAAAATAGCCCATCGTCTTCCTATCAAAACAACTTATAAGGCTTCTAACATTGCAAGGTTATGTTTCAAGTACATTTTCAAGCTCCATGGCCTACACAAGAGTGATTAAGATTCCTTATCCACTTCTTGCTTTTGAAAAAGTATGTTTGAAGTCATTTGAATAATAAATGTATTTTAGTACAACTTATCATCCTCATATCGGTGTAGCCAAACAAAAAGACTTAATTAGGTGATAGAAGACACACTAAAGGCCTATTGTTATAGAGAGCCTAAGAGGTGGATATAGTATCTATCCTTAATGGAATTCACCTACAACACCTCTTCCCATCAAAGAATGACTCCACTTTAAGATGGGTAAGATCTCTTAAATTCACTCAACTTCTCCAATCCTACCCTAAGACTTGAAGTTTGTGAGAAGTTTGATGTAATGTCCCCATCCTAATGTTGCATATGAAAAGGGGGCTTAGAGGGGGGGAAAGAATTAAAGCTTAACCTTTAAAAAGGTTTTAAAGGGGGGGCTTAGAGGGGAAGAAAGAATTAAAGCTTAACCTTTAAAAAGGTTTTAAAGATAAAAAAGAAATGAAATGAAGAAATTTGTCATTGCCATCATCACGTCAATGCCACCACCCTCCGCCTCACAAATCGAGCACACCTCATGATCATTGTATCAAGATCATTTACTATGAATCACACAAACTACTGTCATCAAAACACCCTCGATGGAATCACCAGTAGTGAAAGGGAGAGTAAATGTAGCAATGGTCCAATTAGTAGCCTTTTCGAGGCTATATATGCCATGATTAAAGGCTAAATTGACTATTCTTCTAGTTTATTTGCAACATTGGTAGTGAAAGGGAGAGTAAGTGTGGCAACATTCCATTTAGTATTCTTTACAAGACTATATATGCCTTGGTTAAAGGCTAAATTGGCTAGCCTTCTAGTTTATTTGCAACATTGGGTATCTAGAGAGAGAGAGAGAGAGAGAGAGAGAGAGAGAGAGAGAGAGAGAGGAGGTAAAGTAGTGAAAGAAGAAGAGGGGTTATTGATGCCAGGAGGCATATTCCACGGTGGATTCCGTGCCACGGTGGATTCCGTGAGGTTTTACGGTGGATTCTGTAAGATTTTATTACCGGGGCTCATACACAAAGTGGATTCTTTGTGCGAGAAGTCGATGGGGACGCCTGTTCTTTTCGGGCATTTTGTTAATTTTATGTGCACATGGGTGATTCCATAGCGGGTGATTCCGCAAAATACATATTTAAATTAATAAACATTTATGAGTTTAGAGTGCGTACTCGTGATAAATTAAGGTTAGGATTGATTTCTAACCAATTTATTTATGTAGCTGAAAACTCCTAGGTATTCACTTTTGCCGGTTTAATTGTATTATTTTACTAACGATTGTGAATGTTTCAGTTGATGTGTAGAGCAAGCAGTGGTGGCAGTGGAAAGCATTGGAGGATAGCGTGTATTCAAATTTATCGTCAATATTTTGATGGGCGCGTGTCTTAGGCATGGCGCCTATATTTTGTTGCACTTATTTATCAAGGTGCTTGATATTTATTTATTGTTTTTGTATGCGCATGGGCGCACGATTTAGATATTTGTATTGGACATTGTGTTTGGGTACGCCTGACTTCTTGGGTGCCCATTAGCTTTAATTCTATTTGGCACAAAAGCAAACTCAAAAGCTAAAGCAAGCTATTTTGTAATTTGGGCTATTATTTGAGCTTGAAGATGATTAATATATGAAATACATGCTTTGTGGAGTGCTCACACAAGGCATGGGGGGAGATTGCACCCAATTGGTCTCTTGTTCATGTCGTGCAAGGTTTCTACATTGATTTGTGTGCAAAAAGTAGAGTTCTTTTGTTCTTGGGGACCTTTTGACGCTCACTACGCGCGCATACGGCATCCGCTCTGTGCACCAGTGGTATCACAGCAAAGCTGAGATCGAGAGCTTCCAATCGCTTACCATCTTGCGCGAAGCCGGAGCTCCTGGAACGATCGAGCTCTACAGTCAGTTTCATCGCGAACGATCGATATCAGTGTGTTCCTGGCGGTCAAGAACCCCCATCTGCACTCTCTGATCGTGAAGGACCTACCTGTGGAGGCGGAGGACCACTTAGACATCTCCTTCTTCAAGTCGTTTACAAACAGACTAACAGTAAGCTTCCATAGCTCAAAAGCTTTAAAAGCTTTAACTTAAAGCTTAGTAAGCTCTATAAGAAGCTTATAAAAGCTTCATTCAACAAATTCATCATTGGGAGGCAAGAGTATGTTCTGGTCGGCGTCAAAACGGCCGCCAACGTCCTCACTTAAACAAAAATCACGCAGGCAATATCAAGCTTAAAGCTCCTAAATCATCTAAGTCTTCCAAGTCTACTAAATTCTGCAAGTCATAGAAGTCACTACAGACTTACTCAACAACTCCTATAAAGGCAATTCACACGCAGAAGCATAGAATTCGTTTATTGCTCTCTAGTAGACCCTGTTCATATTTGCAGACTTGCTGAACCAGTTTCAGCAAACGCAGAAGGTCATACGCAGTTCATACGCAGTTTCTACGAAGACAACGAATACCGCATACGTAAAGGAGAAAGACCATAAAAGCCAAATAAAAATATACAAGCCTTGTATACCTGCTTTTGAGCTACGCTCATCCCACTAATCAGATTTCGAGAGTGTGAGGTCTTTTGAATTTTACAGGATGATCGATCCAAACATGGATGATTTTATGGCTGAAGGTGATTTACCCAAACCAATGATGGAGCAAAAGTTGGATTTGATTATGATGCAACTCGAAGAAGAACGAAGAGCCCGACAAGCTTTGCAAGTTCAATTGGCCAATTTGCAACGATCTACCACCGACAAAGATGGACCGCAACCCGAAGATCTTATACGATGTACCATCGATGCGACACTAGAAGCCCAATCCATCCGCAAAGAAACAAAGATAAGTAAAAGAAATTTCAAATTTCATACTTTCAATGGATCTCGAGATGGAAAGACTGTACTTGCATTTATCAGTCAGTTTGATGATTACTTCCATAAAGAAACATATGTTGAGAAAGACAAAATTAAATGTGTCACTAATCATTTAGTTGATCGAGCATCTTTATGGTGGATCCGCAAGAGCATTGATTGTCCCACTACCTGGGAGAGTTTCCAAAAGAAGTTTTTGCAGAATTTCCTTCCTCCTCAGTTCCATGAAAAGGCCATTGAGCAATGGGATCTTCTATAGCAAAGAGATCGCAAACCTATTTCCCAATACACTGAATGTTTTTGGAATGCCCTACTGCAACTCCGAATGCTCGAAGATGTACCTGAAGCAACTCACAAACGCAAGTTTATGTCCGGCCTACTTGTACATTACTATGCTGAAGTCAATATGTTCAAGCAAACAACCCTTGAAGATGCAATTTCCTTGGCTCATGACACTGAAGACAAGATTCGCGAAAGAGACAAGCGACCACAACAATTTCAAAATAATGGTAACTATGGTTCCAGACAATTCAATTCAAATTTTTGAAGATTCAATCAAAGTCATTTTCTTCCATCTTCATTCCATAAATCTTGGACACGACCACCTACTTTGCCATCAAATACCAATCCAAACCCTAAGCCATCTTCACAGCCAAATCCCAACATTCCTAAACTTCTTGCAATTACCAATAATGTATCTAAAGCCAAACCCATAGTTTGTTACAAATGCCATCAACATGGACATCTAGCAGCCAATTACCAAACCAAAAATTCACCTATCCATATCAATTATCTTAGTGCAATGGAAGAAGAAGAACGCGAGGAAATGCCTAACTTTACAGAAGATGATGATGACTTTGGTACTACTTCGGATACTTTGCCAGGTATGCCAACTCCCCATTCTTTGTTAACAATGAAATGTTTTGTGCATGGTAAAGAAAAGACTATTTTACATTATGATGGGAGCACACATGATTTTATTTCTGCAAAGTTAGTGAAAGAATTGAATTTACAAACTGTTTCTACACGTTATTGCATCAAAGGTGCATTCCTAGGCACAAGATATAATGGAACACAAGAGGTGCATAATTTAGAATTTAAAATTGGTGAATATACTGAACGAAGAAATTTCCTACTTGTACCTTTGCAGTCTAGTGACATTATCTTAGGAGTGCCTTGGCGTAATCAGTATAATCCTGACATAGATTATTCTACGCATTCAATTAAAATTTATTTTCAAGGAAAACAAATCACATTGCATGGTATGCATGCTTCCAATAATTTTCCACTGCTTACTCATACTCAGGCTAAACGTGCATTACTTAAAAGTAGCAAATCTTATTTAATATGGGTGAATGAACTTCAAGCTAAAGAAAAACATATGCATCCTAGGCATACACAATTTCTTGTCCAATTTCAAGATTGTTTTGCTGATGATTTACTACCTGGACTACCACCATCACGTCTTGAAGATCACAAAATAGATTTAATTCTTGAAACACAACCACCATGTAAAGCACCATATAGACATAACCAAATTGAACAGAAAGAAATTCAAAATCAAATAGAAGAATTGCTTAACAGAGGACTAATTAGACCTAGTAGTTCTCCATTTGGTGCACTTGTTTTATTAGTAAAGAATAATAATAATACTTATCGCATGTGCATTGATTATCGTGCCCTAAATAAAATTAATGTTAAGAATAGATATCTGATTCCTAGGGTAGATGATCTTATGGATAAACTACAAGGATATGCCATATTCAGTAAGATAGATCTTAAATCTGGTTATCATCAAGTAAGATTTCTAGTGATATTTAGAACACAATATAGTATTCTTTGATGATATATTGGTATTTAATAAAAATGAGAATGAGCATTATGAACATCTATCTTTAGTTTTCAAGTTGTTAAAAGACAATCAATTGTATGCTAATCCAGAAAAGAGTGAATTTTTTCAAATAGAAATTGAATATCTAGGACATATTGTTTCATCAAAAGGTATTAAGGTTGACCCTAAAAAGATAGAAGCAATTTTAAATTGGCCCATACCCAAAAATGTGCATGAGTTACGTTCTTTTCTAGGTCTTGCTAGTTTTTACAGAAAGTTTGTGAGAAATTTCTCATTACTTGCTTTACCTTTGACAAAACTTTTAAAGAAGAGTATTGTGTATAACTGGTCTGACAATCAACAAAAATCTTTTGATTTATTGAAACATGCATTAACCCATGCTCCTGTATTACAACTACCTCATTTCAATAGACCATTCTTTTTAGTAGTTATTGATGCTAGTGGATCTGGAATAGGAGCTGTCCTTATGCAAGATAATCATCCCATAGCCTACTCTAGCTATAAACTCAAACCATCTGAACTTAAATATTCTACATACGATAAAGAATTGCTAGCTGTAGTATAAGCCTTACGTCAATGGAAACATTATTTAATGGGTTTTGAATTTATGATTAAAATTGACCAACAAAGTATTAGACATCTCCTTAGTCAATCCCAAATATCTGACCAACATATTAAATGGGCAGCTTTCATTCAAAGTTTTCATCCCCTTATACAATATTAACCAGGAAAAGAGAATGTTGTAGCCGATGTTTTAAGTAGAAGACCGACAATTCATAATATTTCTGTGATATCATTTGATTCCCTTATTTCTATGAAAGATACTTATCATCAGGATATTACTTTTCAAGCTGATTGAAATAAATTAGTTGCAAATAATTGGATTCCTATTGATTCACTATCTTACAATAATGGATTCATGTTTTATGAAAAAAGATTGTGTGTGACAGTTCCATTTAGATCATTTGTTTTGCATGAGATTCATTGTCCTCCATATTAAGGTCATAGAGGTATTATATCTACTTTGCGTACATTGACTAAAGATTTTTATTGGCCACATATGGACACTAATGTATCTAACTTCGTTTCTGAATGTTTAGTTTGTCAATGAGTTAAAAGACACCATGGTAAACAATATGGTTTACTAATGCCATTATCTATTCTATCACGACCATGGGAACATATTTCAATGGATATTATCACTGGTTTACCTAACACTAAAGCTAACCATGATATGATTTGGACTGTTGTAGACAGGTTTAGCAAACAAGCATATTTTATTCCATGCAAGAGAACTTTAACTGCATCTCAAGCTGCTCAATTGTTTTTTAAAACTGTGTTTACTAATCATGGTTTACCAAAAGTTATTATTTCTGATCGTGATTCTAGATTCTATAATAATTTTTGGATTACTTTGTTTGCTAACTTAGGAACAAAGATTGATTTTTCATATGCATTTCATCCTGAAACAAATGGTCAAACAAAAGCTACTAATAGTACTATTTTAGATCTTTTACGTGCTTATACTATTTCAAAACCACACACATGGGATACATATCTACATTTACTTCAGTTTGCATATAATAATACACCACACAGCTACAAAGAAAGCACCATTTGAAGTTATTTATGGATATAGATTGCCTACACCTGTTGCATCATTATCAAACAAAATTCAAATTGCTGATAATATTGCTAACATGCATGCCACTATCTTTGATGAAGTTAAAGACATGATTGACAAATCCCAGCAATCATATACAAAACAAGAAAATAAGAAAAGACAGGCTATGAATTTTAAAGTTGATGATTATGTTTGGTTACGCATAGAAAAACATAGATTACAAAGTGTAGATAAACACCTAGTTGTGAAATTAGCACCTAGATTCTATGGACCATTCAAGATCATACACAAAATCAATGACAATGCATTTAAACTAGAACTACCACAACATTGGAAAATCCACAACACCTTCCATATTAGTTTATTACAACCCTTTAGAGACCAATTACCTATACACCATGTCGATGAAAACCCACCTTTGCTAGATGATGAGACTGAAATCCTTGAGCCTGAAACTATTATAGATAGTGACTTTATGACCACTAGAACTGGCTGTAGATATTCTAGATATTTGGTCAAGTTTAAAAACCATCCTGTTGAAGAGGCCCAATGGATGCACGCTAGAGACTTAAATGCTTTCCCCACTCTGTTAGCTCTACATTGAGCTTATAGCAATTGAGGACAATTGCTATCCCACCCCAGGGGTATGATGCCAGGAGGCATATTCCGCGGTGGATTCCGTGCCACGGTGGATTCCGTGAGGTTTTATGGTGGATTCCGTAAGATTTTATTACCGGGGCTCATACACAAAGTGGATTCTTTGTGCGAGAAGTCGATGGGGACGCCTATCCTTTTCGGGCATTTTGTTAATTTTATGTGTACATGGGTGATTCCATAGCGGGTGATTCCACAGAATACATATTTAAATTCATAAACGTTTATGAGTTTAGAGTGCGCACTCGTGATAAATTAAGGTTAGGATTGATTTCTAACCAATTTATTTATGTAGCTGAAGACTGCTAGATATTCACTTTTGTCGGCTTAATTGTATTATTTTACTAACGATTGTGAATGTTTCAGTTGATGTGTAGAGCAAGCAGCGTGGCAGTGGAAAGCATTGGAGGATAGCGTGTATTCAAATGTATCATCAATATTTTGATGGGCGCGTGTCTTAGGCATGGCGCCTATATTTTGTCGCTCTTATTTATCAAAGCGCTTGATATTTATTTATTATTTTTTTATGCGCATGGGCACACGATTTAGATATTTGTATTGGACATTGTGTTTGGGTACGCCTGACTTCTTGGGCGCCCATTAGCTTTAATTCTATTTGACACAAAAGCAAACTCAAAAGCTAAAGTGTGCTATTTTGTAATTTGGGCTATTATTTGAGCTTGAAGATGATTAATATATGAAATACATGCTTTGTGGAGCGCTCACACAAGGCATGGGGGGAGATTGCACCCAATTGGTCTCTTGTTCATGTCGTGCAAGCTTTCTACATTGATTTGTATGCAAAAAGTAGAGTTCTTTTGTTCTTGGGGACCTTTTGACGCTCACTACGTGCTCATACAGCATCCGATTTGTGCACCAGTTATTGGAGAGAAGGAGAGAGGAAGAGAACAAGGGAGGAGAATAAAGGAAGAGGAGGAGGAGAAGGAAAGAAAAGGATGAGAAGAGGAAAAGAAGGGAAGAAGAGGGAAGAGGGAAGGAAGAAGGAATGTTAAAGACAAAGAGAAGAAGAGATAGGGAAGAAGAAGAAGATGAGACAAGAGAAGACGAGAGAGAGGAAATAGAAGAAGAAGAAAAGAGAAGTATAGAGAGAGAAAAAGATAGAAGAGAAGAGAGAAGAGAAATAAGATAGAAGTAGAGGAGAAGAAGAGAAAAGGGAGAGGTAAAGATAGAGGAGAAGTAGAAGAGGAAGAGAAAAAAAAGAAGAGAGAATAGATAAGTAGAAGTAGAGAAGTAGGAGATGAAGAGAAGGGGAGGTAAAAAAGAAGAAGGATAATTAGAGAGAGAAGAGGGGAAGGAGAAGATAGAGAGGAGAAGAGAGAGATATAAATAGAGGGACTAAGATAGAAATGAAGAGAGAGAGAGATGCATAGAGGGAGAGAAAGACATAGAGAAAAAGAATAAAGGTACATAGAGAGAGAGAGAGAGAGAGAGAGAGAATCCAACTCCAACCTCTTTGAAGTGGAGGTATTATGCCATCAATAGTTTTTAAATACTTTATTGTCCTAATCTTTACATTTTCCTTAGGTGCTCTTGGGAATTTCAGAAACTACCATGCCTACCCAAGTCCTAGCGTGCGTATCAAACAAAAGAACAGAAGCATCCAAGCAAAGTGTGACTAATAGCACCCAAAATGAATACTTTGTATTTGAGAGGCATAATTGAGATGATATTTGCAAACCCAATTGCTACTCACGCTCATCAAGTGCCCTCATATTAATTTGAATAAAATAACATACAAGTAGTAAATATCATGACTTAGAAATCCTTACCGTTGATTCAATTAGGAGAGTTTTGAGGTCTCAAAAATGCCCTGTAAGAGATCCTAGAGAGAGAAAATATTTGGGAATCAAAAAGTCACTTCATGGTTTTCTAAAAATTCTATTTTTTGATAATTAACCATATCTAAAATCACAAAATGCCATTATCATAGCATTCTCATGGCCTACATCAAATTTAGAAATATGGGGTTCCACAGAAAGATGATAGGGATTGGCTCAATAATGATCTAATCTTTTATCATAAAAGTGATAATGAATACTCAATTTGACATTTTTCAACTTTTAGTGGTCTCCCTCCATCCTCATTTCCTTATTTCTTTCTACTTCTTCTTGCTAGTTTCTCCCGTATTCTTCTTCTTTTCCATATTCACATGGCTTTCTAATATTGATCTTCAATCACATCCTTAGCTATAGATCAATCATCCAATAATATTTACATTTCTAGTAAAAACTCTCTTTATTATATTTGTATTGAGTTAGAATATGAGTATGAACTATTCATAAAAAGAGAAAAACTCAACATTGTTTTAGAGTACTCCATGAAGTAGGTGTGGAGATTTGAAGGAAAAAAAACTTGATCTTTGCTTGGATTGAAGGTTATATCCTTTGAAGCACCCATAAACATTAGTACATCTCCTTTCTATAAAAGCTCTTCATTTTAGTAAGTTATATGAGTAAAGGTTATAATTGTTTTTTAAGATATAAATCAATCTTGTTGTAGAAAAAGATGTTCTAAGATTTAAGTATCACTTATTAACAAAACATGAAGATGAGTTATTACATGGTGAAAGTATGTTAACCTAGCTTACTTTTCAAGTTTATTAGCATTAACATATTAAGAAAATATACATATGATACAAATTTTAGAAATCAAATCATAATGTTTCACAAACTATACTTAAGATTCCTTGTTTGAAGAGCTTTCCAATGATATTTTGGGCACTATTTAGATTTGGATAATTCACATGTCGAATTTGTACTAGTTAGCATGTCCATGAACATACTATTTGAGAAAGGTTAACCTAATTTCAATGAGGTTCCACTTAATAAGAGATAAGAGTTGTCTTGGAAGCATTGGTTACTTGAATCAGTGCAATGCAAATACTTTTCCATTACAAGACTCTCTATATGCCTAGTATAATATTTCCTATAAACTTGAAGCTTGTCAATAAGATCCTCTAAGCTCTTAAAGGTTGAAAGGAACATTCAACCTTACCTTGATATACTTGAACTTAGATAAATTTTCTACTCTGTCAACAAAAGATCCATTCATTAATGAGGTTCTACTTAGTGATAAGAGTTATTTTGGGAGCACTAGTTTCTTAAATTAGTGTAATATTACATAACAATCAATTGTAAGGCTCTATACATATATAATATAATCTTCCATAAAACTTGAATCTTGTGTTAGTAAGATCTTTTAGAAGATTTTGAAGGTTGAAATGAATATTCAACATTGCCTTGATATCCTTGAGCTTAGATGAATTTATTTCTTTGTGAAAAAAGTCAAAAAGCATACAATTACTTGTCTCCTCAATGGTTTCATTCCTTTAGAGGATGTCATCTTTTTTGTCAATTTTTATCACAAATACTTATATGTGCTTTGTCTCTACCCAACATAAAAACCCATACAAAAAGTAAGGCTATTATAGAAATGCAAATTTCTTGGGAGATAGACTACAGAGTCATGAACTAAAATCGCATTTCATAAAAGAGAAGGAAGGAAAAGTTAGACTGTTTGTAAGAAACACAAATTTCTTGGAGATAGACTATAGAGTCATGCACTAAAATCACATTTCATAAAGCAAGGGAGAAAAAGTTAGATTGTTGTAAAGGCAAGAGTCATTGCATTTTAATCATAAGACAAGGGAGAAAAACTAGATTTCAAGTATTAAATGAATCAAATCAAGGAACAATCAACATTGCCTTGATATCCTTGAACTTACATGAATTTATTTCTTTGTGAATAAATTCAAAAATCATATAATCACTTATCTCATCAATCGATTTATTCCTTCAGAGGATAACCTCTTTTTCTCACTTTTTATACTTACACATGCTTTGTCTTTGTCCAAAACAAAAAGCTATTAAAAAAAGTAAGACTATTGTAAGGAACATGAATATATTGGAGATAAACTACATAGTCATGAACTAAAAACACATTTCATAAGATAACAAAGAGAAAGTTAGACTGTTTGTAAGAAACACGAATTTCTCGGAGATAGACTACAGAATCATGAACTAAAATCGCATTTCATAAGAGAAAGGGAGAAAAAATCGACTATTGTAAGAAGCACGAATTTCTTGGAGACAAACTACAAAGTCATAAACTAAAATCTCATTTCATTAAACAAGGGAGAAAAACTAGTTTTCAAGTATGAAATGGATCAAATTTTGTTATAAGACATGCACAATATAAATCTACACTATTAGTTGGGGCAATTATACTTTGTATTTCATAAAATAACAAGGTTTTTATTTGAATTTAAAGATTTAAAAAAAATATTTGCACGAGAAGGTTCTCAATAGTTTCAAACACACATTGCAACAGAACACATCTTCTTGTAGTTCAATATGTAAATATTAATCCTGATCTATCTAGAAAATAAGTAAACGTTATCCCATAATATCTCAAAGGAGCAAATATGCACAATTTGAGAGGATATTTTACTTGCAAGTCTAAGGCCTTGAGTCAGTTATGTTGTTTGAGTGTTTGAAGAAATGAGTTGAGAATGCAAAGAATGGGTTTACAGTAGGACTCCAAAATAAGAAAAAAAGAGCCTTTCTCACCTTGAAAAGCGTGTATCTTTTTTTAAAAATGGTTATTTTTTCAAAATATAGGGTAATTGACCACCTTTTGTGAAGTCTTATATAAAAGAACTCCCTATTTTAGACAAGCCATTTATAAGGACATAGTTCATTGCATTCCAAACCCATTTTTTACAGAAAAAAAATCTAGTTTTGGCAAGTGCATATCTCTTAGAAGATATCAACCATTGGGACAAGCAAAAATCTCTAGGTTGTTCCATTGCCCAACCTTTTATGAAACTTTGATGTTGAATGCTAAATAAATTGCTACCTAGGGTTTCAATCCTTTCTAGCTTTAGTTTCTAAAAAAATAGGTAGCTACTAGTGATAATGATAATCAGTCAGCTATTTGTCTTGAAAAACACAATTTTTGGGGATCTATGCATGCTATGGGCTAAAAATTTATGTTTCTAAAGACAAGGACTGAAGCATATAATCTTGTGTCCTTCTTTACCATTGTGTTATGAAATGAGAATATGATGGCTTGTATTACTTTTCCTTGTTAGTACTTTGCTTTTCATAAGACACACTATAGGATTAAAGAATTTAATTTTGAATCCTTCTTCACTATTATCTTCTAATTTTGTGACATTCTTTACCATTGTCTTGTGAAATACAAATATGATAACTTATACTACTTTTTTTCATAGTATTTCATAAGACACATTATAGGATTGAAGCATCCAATTTTGTGTCCCTCTTCATCAATGTCTTATAAAACATGAATATGATAATCTATACTATTTTTGCTTCTTTAGTATACATTGTCCTCCTTCACCACACTATCTTATGAAACACAAATATGGTAGCTTGCACCACTTTTTCTCCTTTAGTATTTCATGTTTTATAAGACACATTGTAAAGCTATAGCCTTGAAACTTTATGCCATAGCTCTTGCTTGCTCCAAAAAGCTGAAGTTAACTGCAGTCCTTCTTACTGCACCTGTTCCTGTAAGCTGAGTAACTAGGGTTTTTGGGATTTGAAAAGGGAGAAAGGACCAAAGCCTGAAGCTATGATACCACTTGTAATGAGAGAAGCTGAGAGGAGAGAGAAGAGTTGAGGAGAGAGAAAGAGAGCAAGAAGAAGAAGGAAGAAGACTAGAAGAAGAGAGAGAAAGAGAGAAGGGAGGAGAGAAGGGAGGAGGAAGCCACGGAAGCTGGAGATGAAGATGAAGAGTATGATCTTGATAATAACTGGTTGCCCTAATCTAGGGCTCTTACACCTTAAATAACCCGGTCAGTGTGATGGGGTGTCTAAACCCTAGTCGATGTGTATCCCGCTTGTTACATGTTTGTAAATAATATGCGTGTATTTCAAGTTATGTTTGAGAATTTCGAAACATTACATTGGATTTTCCACAAGATAATTATACCTCAAATTATTAGTGAATAAAGAAACATGAGAATCTTGGACATGGAAGGGTTTAGAAGATTCAATATAGAGTGACATCTACTAATGAGTAATTTGAAGATCTTGAAGTGCATATACAATGTCTCGAAAGGAGCTAATTCAAAAAGCCCATGAATATATTGCATATGTGTTGTTGCAAAGAAACTTAATAAAAGAAATTGAAAAAAGTCACTTGAGATGCACCTCAAAAATCCAAATTTTAGAGAAATTTTGAATGTTTCCTTGTCTAGATTCCATATTTGTATAATGCATGGCTAGCATAATCATTGAAAATTTGGTTTTCTTATATATATGTTTTGGTTGGACAATGCAACCTAGGTCTACAAGTCGAGGTTACTATAGAGCTTGAGAAGGCATTGCCAAACATTGGCTTGCATGGTGGAAACATAAAGATTGAAAAGGATGAGAAAAGATCTAAAGATGGTCGAGACATGCCAAAGAAACTTTTCATTGGAAGTGTGAAAGTAAGAATATTTTTATCTGCACTGTCATTTGATAATCCTTGTCAAGTAAAGAAGTATAATTACTTAATTGAGAGTGAAGCACTAATCTAGCATCCTTTTTAATTCTTTAATAGCACATTATATAAAATCACATTCCTTGTTTTGCCAAGGAATATGGTAGTCTATCAATGTGGTCAACTCAAGGTATGGAGAAAACCCATTATCAAGCTTGCACTAGCTATTTCAACCATACAAGACATGGTAGAGGAGTAGAGAAAGCCAACAATTTGGAAGAATTACACCAATGGACATATAGAAAGCTTATTCATTGAGCAAATAGAAAAGAAGCATTGAGAATATGTGAAATCAACAAAGTAATGCAATATTAAGAGTGTTTTAGGTAAAGTGGGAAGTGTCTCATTCCAAGCATGGACAATTCTATCATTATTAAGATATTTCTTATTATAAGAATAATCTAATAATGTTCCTCTATTTTATCTTCTTATAATTATTTTTGGATTTTTCTAACCCTTTTTGTTCACTTGGATTGGTTTTTGGATCAGTACAAAAATATTTTTAGCTTTTTGTAACTAATACATCAAGTGGATAGTTTAGAGTTGTAGCACCAAACATTGTTTTCTTTCTAATGTGGATATGTATAAATGTTTGATACATATTTTGATCATTACATACTTGTACATCAAGATAAGACACTTCATAATTTATATCCAAGGTAGTCAACATTCTTCTCACACAATTTCATTGCAAAGTAAGATATATTCATGTTTTCCCCTTTTTCTATTTGGCATTTATGTTTGTGAAATAAAAATATATATGCAATAACCTAGTCAAAATGTTATAGCTTCTAATTTCAATATGTGTATTTGCTAGTGAATTGAGCAAGTAAAATCTTTTCTCATGTTGATATACTAAAACAAGACTCCAATGCTTGCTACATTATACACATCAAATTTTTGAATCAATAAGCTTTTTTATCATCTAGATCTACTCAAATAATAAGACTTTAATTTTCGCAATCACATTAGGTTTTTGAATTAGGTTATATTCAACAACCTCTAACCTACATATATTTAAAGGGTAAAATGATAGTACCTATTGTTATAAGCAAAAATTAGTTTATCAAAGTTCTTGGATTTGTAATGTCATAAACATCTATCAACTCCAAATCCTGATGGCAAATGTACTAACACTAATGGATCTACAACTAGTAGACTATTCTATTGCTCAAGATTCAACTCTAATCTTATAAATCCTATTTTTTATTTTTAGCACATCAAAATCTAGAATCTTGACCTATTTAACAAGCATATAAGACCAAGAAAGTACAAAGTTTTAATTATTACCTCAATGATGTAAGGATTATTGGATCTGGAACATATGTGTTCTTAGATTGCAATATGCATACATCTTCTCTCAACTCTACTTTGGTTAGCCCATTTATGTCACATATCTTGATAGTTATGGCACCAAAAAATTGATTTTGAGCCGTTATATCATTTTTTGATAGCAAGATGAATAAATATTCAATTTCTTTTTAGTGGACAAAAAATAAATTTAAACCTTTGAGTCTCTACAAAACAAACACATCAAATTTAATTTTATATTTTTGTGCATTGAAAAATATTTAAGCAAAACATATATAAAATTGTGCTCTCTTTCACCATTATATTGATATTAGGATTAAGATTCTCTATACGTTCTAAAGCCAATCTCCATCTTATATAGGATATCACTAATCTTGTCCACAAGGCCATGGTCAACTTGAAGAGAGTTTGATTGCATTATTGAGCTTTATCCATGTGGTCAAGTATTTCCTATTTTATTAATGTTAATAACCCATCATTTTAATGTACGTATAGAGGCATAAATCATGGTTTTTGTGTAAATGTTATAACCTTTAGAGGTCTTTAGTGTTGAATCAAAGACTCATGGCCATGAAGGAAGAAATTCATGTCAACACTACATAAATATAGTTTAGTCTCCATGTATCCATACACATTTTCAATATATGCATAATCTTAAAGCTCAACCAGAAACATACATGGGTCAACTATTTAATGTATTTGAGAGAGGGCTTGATATTGCGATCAAGCCTATAGTAACCTTCTATATTTGATATGATTATGAGGTGTCTTTGGGAGGGAGCTTGAGAGCATCTTCTCAAGCTTGTATCAAAACTCTTCTTATGGGAAAGAAGCTTGTAAAGATAGTTTTTCCATGTTTCTTTGAGGGCATGGCAATATAGTTTCTCCTCTCTCATTGAGATAGCTATGAGATAGCATGCTTGAGCATGTGCTCAAGATTGTGTCTAAACCCTATCTATTTTATATGAATTTTTGATATGTCTTTGGGACATATCTTGTGCATATTTTCAAGCTTGTAGTCCTCTCCTTATGGGTAAGAACTTGTCAAGAGGGTTTCCCCCTCTCCTTTTGAGAGCATGGAGGAAAGTTTCTCCTCTCTCATTGAGACTACTATTGGACAATGTGCTTCAAGCAGCCTATCTATTTGATATGAATTTTTGACATGTCTTTGGGAAAGATTTTGAGCATGTGCTCAAGCTTGTATCAACTCTATCTTTATGGGGGGGGGGGGGCCTTTGTCTCTCTGAGTGAGCATGTCTTTGGGAAAGATTTTGAGCATGTGCTCAAGCTTGTATCAACTCTATCTTTATGGGGGGGGGGGGGGGGGGGCCTTTGTCTCTCTAAGTGTAGCATGGTAGTTTCTTGTATCTCATGGAGATGCCTACTACGAGATAGAGCTTGAGCATGTGCTCAAGTTTGTATTAGCACTATTAAAGACTCATGACCATGAATGAAGAAATTCATGTTAATAGTAAATTTAATTTCCAAGAATCCATACACATTATCAATGTATACATGAGCTTAGAGCTCAACCAAAAACATGTACGATGGATACATACATGGATCAATTATTTCAACCAAAATTTCTAATGATTGTGTACATGGATAATATAGAAAATTGGACTACTTATTGTGTAAGAATAATTTAACCCACTAATGATTAATGAAAGCCATAAAGGAAATAGCCAATACAATGAGAATCTATGCCATCTAGCCCATCATTCATAACATACTACACAATTATAGCAAATGAGCTTTAAAAGTGTATCATATCATAATTGTATAAATGAATTACAACAAGAGGTTGCATGTTTCTTGATTCCATCAGAGGTTTGATAATGCCTTTGTAGCATGAGCATTCTTCTCATTAATGTTGGGATGTACTAGTACTATCAGTTGCAAACACAACATGAAAATGATATAGTGTAACATACCCGCCTTGATCTCTTGATAGATAACATTTTAATAATCGCCTAGAGTTTATCTTTCAGCCATCGCCATCGTACTCTAACCAGAATGGTCGGATTTTGTCCAGCTAGTTAATCCTAGGTCTACCTCACAAGGGAAGCATCCTCCTGTTACCCACGGAGGACCAACTTGAAGGTTCCTAATTGACCTAACAGTCACCTATCAACAACTAACTCACATCCGAAGGTGTCCTTCGAGAGGCTTCTTGTCCGGAATGAGCAACTGCCATTACCCTTAGTTCATGAAGTACAACACTTTTTTCTAGTAGCAGGCTAAGGGTTTATAAAATCCCTTGCAGTGCTCTGGCACAACCGTTGTACCTTTCCCCTAATATAATTTACAGTACGTGTTCTAAGACCAAACTGTAAGTCAGCGAATCGGCCCTTCCTAGAGTTTCTTCCTTGTGTTTGTTTTTGGGGAAACCTCTTGGCTAACCGAGACCACCCTGCCATAGGACTGGATTCATCGGGAATCCATCCACCCGTTTCCCTCTATGGAAATTCTTAGTTATCTAATTACCTACCACATTACGTGAAATATATAAAAATAGCTTTATTAATTAAAATCCTTTTATGCACAATTGTTCATTTACCTAATTTACTCACGGACATACAATCAAAATAAAACAAGTTCATTGATTATATTCCATAATGTGTGTTCTCCCGCCCATATAGGAGAAAAATTACAATTTCATGTGGTGCCTCATCTGACGCATTTGCACATCATGTGCTGCCTCATTCGATGCATCTGCATGTCACCAAGAACAAATCCACCTATAGCTAGCGTTCATAGGTGTCCCAAGTAGAACTCGGCCATACAGGGGACCAAGTAGTTTCTAGGTGCAAAAAAAGGATTTACTAGCCAGAGCCCCCTTGGCACCTTTCCACCTCCTACTTAATACGATCCTTGTTGGGAGACCTCTCGCCATCGGAGCTGGTCTATGCTTCCGTGACGATAAAAACATCCCCCTCTTGGTATGGGGATTCAGCACCTATCCTTAGGGGAGATATAGGGCTCCTCAATTCTTATCTATTCCAATATTTAATTCAATGAGGATCTAATCTAGAAGATCATAAACAAGATTGATGTCTACAAGCAATTATGACTTCAATCAATCATGCAACTTTCAAGTGATGCTTAATTCTAGTAGCAATCGACACTTGAGTTTCACATAATGAAATCTTCCCCTTGGAATTTAACTAGGGGCATCTAGATATTGGGATCTCCAACTTCCCAGTTTTCTTGTAACGAAGTTTCTAGGCCTTAAGTCAGTATTTCTCAAGAGACTTATCTTATTTGGATAGAACTTTTTTAGAAAAACTTGTGGTATTGCGGTTGGTAAAGGGTTGTCATCCACAACTGCGACTCCATTTGTGACTCCTATGCTCGCAACTCCAATGATTGGCAAGGGTGTAAGATTCTTGATGCGATTAGTGTCTCATCCTTGTCAAGAGTATTCTTCTCACTCTCGTGTGAGAGCCATGGAAGAAGCGTGATGGGTTCGGGTGGCGCTTCTGTGTAGGGTTGGAGAGAGAGAGAAAGAGAGAGAGAGGCTCAGCTGATTACAGCAAAGCTTCGTCGTGTCAACAGCAGCAGCAGAGAGACTTCTACATGGGTCATTGTGTGTCTCTTACGTGATACTCTACCCATGTTTATATAGTAGTGAGGGAAGGGGGGGGGGGTTTAAGAGAGGGTGCCTGCTTTTTTGGCATTTTTGATGACATCATCGATGACAAGATTTCGTTTTTTTTTCAGCCTTGCAACTTGTTTGGATCATAACTTTGTCGTATGAACTCCAAATATAGACGTTCGGTTACTTAAAATGATCGAAACATATCTGGTTAACAAGACAATGCAAGCATAATTGTAAAAATCTATAAAAAATAGACGAAAATGACAATTTTTGTAAATCGTGTTATTTTTATCTATCTTTTGTCTTAGATGACTTATTCCCTTCAAAATAAGTCACAGTATATATTTGAATCCATCTAAAGTGGAAATTAAGTCATCTAAACATGATACTAGAGATTTCAGACTATTCTTGTAAACCAGTCCTACTTCCTATAAATCATGTAGAGATTCTGCAGTTTTTTTTAAAAAAAATGTGTGGACGTGCAACACCACGTATACGCACCTTAAAATAAACTAAGTAATGGAGACATTACATTCTTCCCTCCTTAGAGAAATTGAGATGTCCTCATCTCGAGGGAACTGGGGGTATTTTTTCATAAGGATTACTTCATTGACCCAAGTGGCATTCTCTTCAGGATAATCCTTCCATTGGATGAGATATTCTCTAAGGGTCTAATTCCTAAGGATTCTTTCTTTTACATCCAAGATTCTATCAGGTTGAAGTTCAAGTAAACCTTGGCTTGGCATTACAACTTATTGATCATTAAGAATATGATCAAGATTAGGTACATAGGGCTTCAGGAGACTTACATGGAATACATCATGAACTTTTAGGGTTTTAGGAAGTTGCAGCTTATAAGCATTAGGTCCAAGAGCCTTTATGACTTTGTAAGGTCCATGGTAGCTTGGGCTTAGCTTCTTGAATTTTCCCAAGGATAAAGAACTCCTCTTTGGGCATACATGGATAAAAACCTTGTCTCCTTCTTGGAAGATTCACTCTTTTCTCCCTAGGTCAACATAGGCTTTCTACCAATCCTTGGCAGCTTGTATGTTTTGCTTGATGATTTTGACTTATTCGTCCATTTCTTCAAGCATCTTTTTAGAAGCTTCAACTTTCAAGGTAGGGTCGGAGAAGTTTAGCGGGGTTAGGCATTCTTGCCCATATAGAGCTTGAAATGGGGTCATTTGGATGCTCTAATGATAGGACACATTGTAAGCAAATTCCACCAAAGGTAGATATTGTATCCACTGTCTAGGTTCTTTGCAATGATATGCCCTAAGTATGTCTTCAATGACCTGACTTACATGCTCTGTCTGTCCATCAGTTTGAGAGTGATAAGCTGTACTAAAACAAATCCGTGTATTGAGAGCTTCAAATAATCCCTTCCAAAAATAGAGAATCAAGATCGCTGATAATTCTCTTTGGTAGTCCATGAAGTCTAAATATTTCTTTGACAAATAACCTGGCAATATCTGAGACTTTGTAGCTGGTTTTGATTGGAATAAGGTGGGTAACCTTAGTCAACATGTCCACAATTTCCATGATCGAGTTGTATCCACCTTGAACTGAGGGTAATCCAACTACAAAATCCATACTGATGAATTCCCATTTCATCTGAGGAATATCAAGTGGTTGTAGCTTTCTTGGCAACTTAACTCGTTCGGCTTTTATTCGTTGGCAACTCAAGCATTTGATTATGTATTTAAGTACGTCACTTTTGAGCTTTTCCCAATGATAGCTTTTCCTAACTGCATTGAGAGTTTTGGCATAGCCAGGATGTCCTGAAAATGAGAAATCATGAGCTTCCCATAGTATATTTTTCTTAAGATCTTGACTTGAAGGAATACATAATCTTGTCCTGAAATAGGCAAGCCCTTCGTCAACAGAGAAGTTAAGATACTTTGTCTTAAGCTTAGAGTTTTGTTCTTTATTTTGAATTTCGTTTAGCATTTGTTGATATTTGGGATCATTATTTGCATTCTCCTTAGCTAGCTCGATGATAGGATTGCTAGGTATTGATATCATTGTAGTTAGTGTTTGAGCTCTAAGAGGTTCTTCTGAGATAAGTGCATTGAGAAACGACTTGCAGCTTAAAGCATCTGCAATTACATTCTCTTTACCTGGTCTATACTTGATCTCAAAATCATACTCTTGCAAGACTTCGATCCACCGACGTTGCCTCATTTTAGATCTAGTTGAGTGAAGATCCATTTAAGACTTTTATGGTCAGTTACCAGTGAGAATTTCCTCCCGAGTAGATAAAATCTCCATAACTTAAGAGCGTGGATAATTGCAAGTAATTCCAAGTCATGAGTAGCATAATTTCTCTCGTGAGTCTTCAATTTTCTAGAGGAATATGCTACTGGATGTCCTTCTTGCATGAGTACACATCCCAAGGCAAGAGAGCTCGTATCGGTCTCACCACTTTGAATTCTTTGCTAAAATTGGGTGGTTTGAGGATCAGGGCTATGAATAAACTTAGCTTGAGCCTATCAAAGCTAGACTATTCAACTTGGGTCCATTTAATGGCAACCTGCTTCTTGAGTAGGTCGGTGAGGGGTACAGCAATCAAGGCATAATTCTTGATAAAGACTCGATACCATCCTGTTAAACCCAAAAAGCTACGAACGTCGCTTACAGTGGTTGGAGGTGGCCAATCTTGTACATCTTTGACCTTGGCTAGATCTATGAAAATTCCCTCTGTTAAAACTATAAATCCTAAATACTCGATTTTCTTCTTGAAGAATGCACACTTCTTCTTCTTAGCATACAACTTGTGAGTCTACATTGTCTCAAGAACTGTCCGCAGTTGTGACTCGTGACTTCCTTCATCCTTGGAATATGTTAAGATGTCATCAAAGAATACAAGGATGAAATCATCAAGATAAGGTATGAATGTATCTTGCATTAATTTGTTGAAGGTAGCAGGGGCGTTGGTTAATCGAAATGACATTACGATAAACTCATAATGACCGCACCTTGTGCTAAAAGCGGTTTTTGGAATATCTTCTTGCTTGATTCTGATCTGGTAATACCTTGATCTGAGATCAATCTTGGAGGAAATCTTCTCTCCTTGTAGTCGATCAAGTAGTTTGTTGATCCTTGGAATCTGATACTTATTTTTGATTGTTACCTGATTTAGCCCTCGATAATCAATGCAGAGATGGAGAGTCCCATCCTTCTTTTTCTGAAATAACATCGAAGCTCCCCAAGGTGAGTTACTGAGTCTAATGTATCCCTGATCTAAGAGTTGTTTGAGCTGTTCCTTTAGTTCTATGGCTTTTGGAATGGACATTCGATATGGTCATTTTGCAACTGGTGCAGCTCCTGGTACTAGCTTGATTTCGTGGTCGACTTCTCTTTGTGGTGGAAGTTCAGTTAATTCTTCAGGGAATATGTTAGCATATTCATTAAGCCACGACGGTTCATCTTTGACTTCTTTATCCTGTTCAGTTTTATTTAATTTGATTAGGTATACATGTGAGCCTTTTCTTAAACCTTTAGCAATTCGAGAAGCTTTCGCTAATTGAATCTTCGATTTTCCTTCTTCTCCTTGTGTGGTCACTAGTTGTCTTATAAGATTCAAGAATGTGACTTGGCCCTTTTCACAATGAATATGAGTGTCATTGGGAATTAACCAGTCCATTTCTAATAGGCACTCATAGGTTCCTAGGTTCATCACTTTGAATTTCATGTTGGTCTGATTGCCACCCAGATTAAACTCCACCTTACTTGTCTGTTGTGTTGAGGAAACCTCTTTTCCATAAACTAACTCAACTATCAGCCTAGGTGCACACATTGTGTCTATGCCTAGTTTTCTAGCACACCTTGGTGATATGAATGAATGTGTGCTTCCACAATCGATCAAAATTTAAAGGGTTTACCGTTATAGGTTGATGGTGTTTGAATCACTGAGAATTGTCGATTTGGTCCCTTCTTGTTGAGAGAGGCTTCTCGCTCTCTCCATGTCGGTTTCCAAGGTGGGACCTTTGTCGTCTTCTACTTCCTTTAGGGTTATGCCGGCAACTCTTCCTCTAGCTGTATCTGTCCGGCTCTGGTTGTTACGAAACTTGCTTTGGCGTTCATTCTGTCCGAGTTTTGGGCATCGCCTTAAGATGTGGCCAGATTCGTTACAATAATAGCACCTGAAAGTCTTTATTACCACTAGTAAAGTTCTCCACTGCCGCCGATGTCTTAGCCTTTTTGCTATTAGCAGATTGGAATTGACCTTGGGCTCTTTTTGCATAGCCCCTAGTTATATTTCTATTTTGGAACTTATTATTCCAAGGCTTATCGTTTTTTGGTTTGGACTGGATTTCCTGTACAATCGGTTTTGCTCTTATCAATGCATCTTGGAGGTCGGGTGGACGCATTGCTTCAAGTCTGTGTTCAATGGATCATCTAATCCATGGCAAAACTTGGATACTTGTTGCGCAATGTCCATAGATGGATGGTGCATACTTGAGAAGTGTTACAAACTTCGAGTAATAGGCTTCTAGTGTCATTCCAAGTTGCTTTAGACCAAAGAATTTATTCATCTTTTGTGTGCGGTATGCTGGCGGAAGATATCGGCCTCGCACTACATCCTTTAATACATCCCAACTAACAGACGCTTCGGAGATTCCTTGGTCTTTACACCATTGTTTCCACCAAATTCGGGCTTCTCCTGTTAGCTTTAAGTTACCGATCATTACTTGATTAGCTGGGGTAATTCCAGCATCAATGAAATAATCTTCCATGCACTCAATCCATATTTCTGCTTCAACCTTGACATTTTGGCATTGGCTAAGAAAAAAAACAACTCATATCTTAGGCTACAGTACCAATTTTTTTATTTCTTTTGGCTCTGATACCACTTGTAACATACCCGCCTTGATCTATTGATGAATAACATTTTAGTAGTTGCCTAGAGTTTATCTTCCAGCCGTCACCATCCGTACTCTAACCCGAATGGTCAAATTTTGTCTGGCAAGTTAACCGTAGCTCTACCCCGCAAGGGAAGTGTCCTCCCGTTACCCACAGAGGACCGATCTGAAGGTTCCTAATTGACCTAACAGTCACCTATCAACAACTAACTCACATCCGGAGGTGTCCTTTGAGAGGCTTCTTGTCCAGAATGAGCAACTACCATTACCCTTAGTTCATGGAGTACAACACTTTTTTCCAGTAGCAGGCTAAGACCAAACCCTAAGGAAGTCAATGAATCGGCCCTTCTTAGAGTTTCTTCCTAGTGTTTGTTTTTGGGGAAACCTCTCGGCTAACTGAGACCACCCTGCCATAAGACTGGATTCATTGGGAATCCATCCACCCGTTTCCCTCTATGGAAGTTCTTAGTTATCTAATTACCTACCACATTACGTGAAACATATAAAAAAATATTTATTAATTAAAATCCTTTTATGCGCAATTGTTCATTTACGTAATTTACTCATGGACATACAATCAGAATAAAACAAGTTCATTGATTATATTCCATAATGTGTGTTCTCCCGCCCATATAGGAGAAAAATTACAATTTCACGTGCTACCTCATCCGGTGCATCTGCACGTCACATGCTGCCTCATCTGGCGCATTTGCACGTCACCAAGATCAAATCCACCTATAGATAGCATTCATAGGTGTCCCAAGTAGAACTCAGGCCATATAGGGGACCAAGTAGTTCCTAGGTGTAAAAAAAGGATTTACTACCCAGAGTCCCCCTGGCACCTTTCTGCCTCCTACTTAATACGATCCCTGTTGAGAGACCTCTCTCCATCGGAGCCGGTCCATGCTTCCGCGGCGATAAAAACATCCCCCTCTTGGTATGGGGATTTAGCAACTATCCTTGGGGGAGGTATAGGGCTCCTCAATTCTTATCTGTTCCAATATTTAATTCAAACATGATCTAATCTAGAAGATCACAAACAAGATTGATGTTTGCAAGCAATTATGACTTCAATCAATCATGTAAATTTTAAGTGATGCTTAATTCTAGTAGCAATGGACACTTGAGTTTCACATAATGAAATCTCCCCCTTGAAATTTAACTAGGGGCATCTAGATATTGGAATCTCCAACTTCCCAGTTCTTGTAACCAAGTTTCTAGACCTTAAGTCAGTATTTCTCAAGATACTTATCTTATTTGGATAGAACTTTTTTAGAAAAACATGTGGTATCACGGTTGGTAAAGGGTTGTCATCCGTAGCCACGACTCCATTTGTGACTCCCGTGCTTGTAACTCCAATGGTTGGCAAGGGTGTAAGATTCTCGATGCAATCAACGTCTTGTCCTCGTCAAGAGTATTCTTCTCGCTCTCGTGTGGGAGCCATGGAAGAAGTCTGATGGGTTCGGGCAGTGCTTTTGCTTAGGGTTGGAGAGAGAGAGAAAGAGAGAGAGAGGCTCAACTAATTACAGTAGAGCTTCGTCGCGTCAATAACAACAGAGAGACTTCTACATGGGTCATTGTGTGTCTCTTATGTGATACTCTACCCATGTTTATATAGTAGTGAGAGAGGGGGGGTAAAGAGAGGGCGCTTGCTTTTTGGCATTTTTGATGACATCATTGATGACAAGATTTCATTTTTGTTTCTGCCCTGCAACTTGTTTGGATCATAACTTTGTCGTATGATTTCCAAATATAGATGTTTGGGTACTTAAAACAATCAGAACATGTCTGGTTGACAAGACATTAAGGGCAAAATTGCAAGAATCTATCAAAAATAGATAAAAATGATAATTTTTGTAAATCACGTTATATTTATCTATATTTTATCTTGGACGACTTATTCCCTTCAAAATAAGTCTCATTATATATTTGAATCCATCTAAAGTGAAAATTAAGTCATCTAAACATGATACTAGAGATTTCAGACTATTCTAGTAAATCAGTCCTGCTTCCTATAAATCTTGTAGAGATTCTGCAATTTTTTTCTAAAAAATGTGTGGATGTGCAACACCACGAATACGCACCTTAAAATAAACTAAGTAATGGGGACATTACATATAGTTAATATTATTTCATAAAAGTATAGAGATTTTATAAGAAATTTAACCCATTATACACACATATACTCACACAATTGCTTTGTAAATCCATATTGTTATAGCAATATTTCCAAAAAGTTATTCACAACCCTTGCATTCATCCCACTTCTCTTTTTGCAACCCAACCTTTTTGCTAGCCCAATCAATTCAATTGATTTCATTCTAGGAATTCTATGTACTTCTTTTTGAAGAACTTATAAAACATGACTTGTACTTCTATAGGAGACAACATCTTTGTGTGAAAATTTTAATTGTACGATCTATTATTCATATCATCCCACTCACCCATCACTACTCTAACTTGGTTGTATCGATTGTATCCTTCAAATAGAGGTATCTTCCCATATTGAGTGCTTGTAATAGCACTTTGCACATCAAACATATCATTCAACACAAGAAGATAGGAGAATAAATTTTGCATAAACATATCATCATCATTTTCTTCAATATCAAAAGTAGAGAAAAAGATGTAGTTGCCTCTTGATGTAATACAACCCTTATAAGGATCATCATCAATAAGGATGGCTCATGTCACATCACACCCAAATTGCACAGCCATTTTTGTTAAGGGCTTGAACTACGCTTCACAACTCCAAGATTTCTTGGTCTATGCATTTTTATTTTGTCAAATCTATAGAATTATTCCTCACATCATATGGTGAGAAATCCTAAACTATACCCTACTGTCTGCTCTAAACTTCTAACCATTGACACAACATTATATTCTTGTGTGGTTGACCAAATCTTGATATTACATCTTTTTAGCAAAATATTCAAGAACTCTATACAACTAGGTTGGAGCACTAAATACTTGTTATGGCCATATAGTATGGATTTATGAAGTGAGATTTTGTTAGGACCAAAAGCGGGCTTGGCACTGGCTCTATAGCACTAGACGGACCTCTAAGACCACAAGACACCCCACATGGCCTCGTAGCCAGAGTGTTTAAGGCTCACACTACACTAAACTCTAATATCAATCTTGCGTTTGTAATAGGACACAGTTCAAAGTTTGCCTTCCCTTACTCCTCAGAGGGAGATCCCATGCACATCGGTATAATATACCACATACCATATATGTAGGAGGCAACCTCTCCATTGAAACACCACGGTCCCATTGTAACTCTTCTACATCTTGGGGATTGGCCCCTTGATGCATTGCCTCAACATAAAGAACAAGTGTACAAGCTCCACTCTTTGATTTATCGAATAATCCATGAGTTGATATTTCCTCATTGAACTTACCCCAAGGAACCACTTGTCTGACCTACAGCAAGGACTTCCTCACGCTCTCAACGTTGGTCAATGTTTGGCATACAGGTGTTATGCATCCAGGATTTTATACCATGTGGCATGCAAAATGCAAATGTGGATGCCTATTGTGCACAAGCATTTTATTTCAAAACAAATCAGCAAAGTGGAGTGTAAAATCAACCCTTCAATGATTTCCAATCTATGCGTTGTTGCTGCATTGCTAGAGACTAGCACCAAACTTAATCGTGCTACTAGTTTCTTTAGACTTAAGTTTTTATCGTCCTATATGACGTGCACAAATAAAAGATCATATTTTCCTTCATTTTCCGCACTTAAACGCTTCCACAATTCTTTTCCCCTATCGTTTATGTGTTGCATTGTTGCATAGGTGTAGGGTTTTTTTTTGTCATTTTTAGTGTATAAAGCAATAAAAACCACTAAAATATATAGACAAGGATGAGTTGAGGCTATACCTCATACCTCAACCTTTTCACACATGCACACACATTATCCATATTTTTTGTATTTTTATCTCAAAAACCCTAAATTTTTTTAATTTTTACTATTTTTCACTATTTATTTACTCAAAAATTATAGAAATTCACTATTTTTAGTTTCTACGGATCAAACTCACTCAACTCTACTTCTATACCAATTTTTGTTTAATGCGAACTCGAAACACCCCATGAAACCCCTAATTTCATCATTTTTCCATGAAAACCTCAATTTGCGAGTTTTGTATGTGTAGCGAGAAACTTATATGTCATTAAATTTTTTTATTTCTATTATGGTTTTAGAGAATACGTAGCATAAGAAACCACAAACAAAAATTATCAAGCATTACACTTAAGCATTTTTCATAAAAAGAAAGAGAACTCATACCTACGCATAACAACCCGCAGATTTGGACCGTAAGCCGTGCTCATGAGGCCATTGACACTTCCCTCTTGCCGCTGATGCATTCCCATGCTCCGATCTATGATCCCTCCCACTCCATTAGCATCATTGCATCCAAATTCATCATCAAACCCCACCCCCTTTCTCTCTTGAATTCAATTGCATGAACAAGCATTAAGAGGAGAGAGGAGGGAGGAGAGAGAAAGACTAGTTTTCATTCTCTTTGCACAGTACATCAATTCTTGATCAGATTTCAGTGATTGAGAGCAAAGATTGGATGTATCTTAGGGCCCTCTCCATATCCTCCATCTCTGACGAGACTGCAAAATGCCAATTTTTGTGCCAAAAAACAATCGTGCAAAAAAAATGCCCCTCCCCCACGTCGTTTCATTTTTGGAGTTTTGCCTTAACTAATCAAGGTTTAAAACTTAACCTTGCAAATAACTAGTTCATATTTATGGTTTCACACTGCTGGAAAATGGCTATTTCGGTTTTGAGGGGCCAAATCAACTCCGAATTGAAATTCATCTGAACAGGCGTCTTCGTGCCATCGAACTCCATCATCTTGGCCTTCCCTGCACACTTTCTAGCTCTCGAATCCAATAGTTACTTTACAACGCCAAACCTTGCAAGGTTTAAATGGGAGGTCAAATGACCTCGGATCGATGAACCGAGACTTGCGTCGGATTCTTGATGTCAAAATGCATCTAGGAAAAACTCTAGCTCAACCATCCACCACCGTTTGATTTTTCAAGAAAATTGGCTCTTTGACTCATCCCAGCCATGTTTCTACTTTAAAACGGGCTCAAATCGCTTCTAGATTGGCTCGAGGTCAGCTCCTAAAATGCAGCTCTTAGATTTGGATATAGGACTTAAACAGTGAGCCATTCAAATCTAGCACCACTATTAGAATGGATTTCTCCATTGTGCTAGTTATTGTAGAAACATTAAGGTTGCTACCAAATGATTCCTCCATCACTTCATCTTCTATTTGCCTCTCAGTATTGAAGATACTTGGCGACTCTATCTTACATCCCGCTCAATTGAAAGATTAGTCACAATGGATTGAATAGTTGAACTCACAAAATCACTTATACTATGCACAACACAAGACTTCAATATTCCAAAACTAGCTTAATATTTCTCTTTAAAATAATTATTTGAATATTTATATGTAAGAAAAATTACATACAATACGGTACATCATGACAATAAAATCTATCATTTAACCAAACATGCTCTCATTTAATTTGGCCATGTTGCTAATCTCAAATCAAACTCTCTTTTAAGGCTGACTCTCAATATTGTTTGTGGGATTAGGCTTTGGCAATATCCATGAGATCAATGAAGCTCTATTTGAGATGAAGTTGGCCTACTCTTTTATCAAGATATTTTTTTGAGATCTTTGCTTAGCCATATACTAAAGCTTATACCATCCCTCTTTTTAAAGATCTCTTTGGGGCACAACTTGGCCAAATGTTCAAGATTATAGAAATATGTTAGACTTTCAAATATCTTTGAAGAAAATCTTTGCCATATGCTCAAGATTATAGCAATCCTCTCTTCAAGATTTGTTTGTGAAGTCACGAGCTTTGGCCATGTGTAAAAGCTCTTTGGTCCCAAGCCTTAAGGAGGCAAACCTTGAGCATGTGCTCAAACCCCTCATTGAAATATATTTTCCATGGTTGTGCTTGGCCATGTGTTCAAGATTTGTGCTATGGCCATGTGCTCAAGATTTGTTTTATGTCCTTGGGCATATACTAATCATCTTTATTTGAGTTCTCTTTGAGAAATAGCTTGGCCATGTCCTCAATCTTGTAGAAATTATCTCTTTGGTTCTAACTCTTAAGGAGACAAAGCTCGATTCAAGCCGATAGTAGTATCCTACACTTTGAAATCCCTCCAAGATCAAGTTGTTTCCTTGAGCTTAAGTTTAGGTTGAACTTGGGTATATTTCTAAGCCTAATCAAGCTCTCCCTAAGGTTTAAAGGAGCTCCCTTCTAAGTTGAAATTGGGCATGTTTCCCCTTTTAATCAAAATCTTTGTGAACATAGGGTCAATTTTATTTCTTTTGATAGAAAAATTAATGAGTTATGTCAATCTCCTACTATGCATACAACTATAGTGATAGTCAAACTGATTTCTTCTTTGCATTTTTTGTATATGCATGTCAATTTTTAAGCTAGTTTTTATTTTAAGCTAGAAAAAATAGTATTGGTTTAGTAGTTCAATATTGATCATGATCTACTAGTTTAATAAAGTATTGTTTCTAAAAAACAAGAACTAACAATATATCAAAAGGAAGACACAAATCACCCTTTGTTTGGGTATAAATACCATATTAGAGAATTTAGAAATCTCCCAAGTTTCACTTTCAAATAAGGAGTAAAGATTTGACCAAGTGGCTAAATTTTAACCCCATATTTGAGAGTGGGACTTGGGGGGATTGCTTATACAATATCTAGGGAATTTTTCACCTTCAAATAAGGGGATAGGATTTGACCATGTGTCTAAATATTAATCACATTAGGAATTCCCAAACTTTATGAAAACTTCCAAATTTTTGAATATGTGGTTTTTACAAGATTCATATAGACTTTTATTAAATCCTTACAAAATATAGATCTACTTTTTAACTGTATCATTCTCGTGTGTTATAAGGTTTGCCGCACCTTCTAGATCATTTGCAAGTCCTGGTTTTGGAGTTTGTTCTCCTTTCTCACTTGTATCCCCTTTATTGTTTGTGGTATCTTCTATTGTTTGAACCTGCTTTGGTATTCTTGCCCAAAGTCTCATGTTTGGTTGAGTTTTTACCCATGCCATCAATGTTTGTGTAACTCGTCATAGATTTTTGGTCTTTCTACCAAACATATCACAAGTCTTTGAATATCTATGACTACTCTTGCTATATATCCATTAGAAAAATCATCCATGATGTAGTCTTGAATCTTTCAAATGTGTCGATGCATGTATGGATCAAGTGTGTCTTCTTTTATTGGAGGTTTCCTTCCACTAAATTGTAAATATTAAGATCTAGTGAGATAAACATTGACATAATGTCAAGGACATGCTTGAAGGGTGTATGATCTATTGTGTTTTCCATCCCAAAGAATATCTTATTCTTCCAAGGTCCTTATTTTAAGGCTCTTTGCATCACCATAAAGCTCTCCATTTTCATGAAGCCAATAATAATGATATGCTCTACAACATGCATGAGTGCCTCAAAGAACTTGACATACATTTGGATATCCCAAGACATCTTTGAAGCACATCCCTTAGTCTGGTCAATTATACACATGCCCAAGGATAGACTTTTTGAGGCGAAACATCTATCTAAGAAAAAATCCCCCTCCATCTCAATACTTGCCATACATACTTTTCATTTGAGGTCTTCTTTTGGCTGTTGGATTACCTCCACTTGGTCTACTAACCACTTTACATATGATTTAGAATTTGAAGGGAACTTGATTTGTGTTCTTTTGATTTGGATCTTTGGTTTGATATAGTCAATGCACATTTCTTGCAATTGACTAGAGATATCCTCATCTTGAATTAAACTAGGGGTATTGGTTACATGGTGATTTTTCATCAACCCAAGTGGCATCCTCTTCAGGATAGTCTTTCCACAACATGAGATACTCCCTAAGGGTTTTAATTCTTAGAACCTTCTCTCACATATCAAGTATCCTATCTAGTGTTGAAGTTCAAGGACTCCTTGACTTGGCATCACAAGTTGTTGATTGTTAAGTACATGACCTGGGTTAGGAACATAGGCTTTCAATAGACTAACATGGAATTCATTACACACTTTCAAGTTGTCAGGAAATTGCAGCTTATAAGAATTAGGTCCTAGATATTTTGGCACCTTATATGGTCCATAATATTTGTGACGTATCTTCTTGAATTCCCCCAAAGATAAGGAACTTTTCTTTGGGCGAACTCGAATAAAAACCATATCACCTTCTTTGAAAATATAGTATTGTCTTTGTTGATTAGCATATGATTTGTATCAATCCTTGGTAGCTTGAATATCTTACCTGATAGCCTTTACTTGTGTTGATCCATTTCTTCTAGCCTTTGCTTAGATGATTCTACCTGTAGTGTAGGTTAAAGAAAACTTAGTGGCATAAGACAACCTTGCCCATATAATGCCTAGAAAGGAGTCATTTGAATATTTTGATGATATGATGCATTGTAGGCAAATTCAACTAAGGGTAGGTATTTGATTCATAATTTAGGTTCCATGTTGCAATAAGCTCCAAGTATATCCTCAATAACTTGATTAACCTGCTCTATCTAACCATCAGTTTGGGGATGGTAAGTAGTACTAAAGCATAGTTGGGTTCCTAGAGCTTCAAACAAACTCTTCCAAAAAATTGATATGAAAAGAGAATCATTGTCCACTGATAATTCTCTAGGGTAATCCATGTAGTCTAAAAACTTCCTTAATGAAAATTTTGATGATATTGGAAGCCTTATAATTGGTTTTTATAGGTTTTGTTAGCATATCAATGACTACCATAATCGAGTTATATCCTCCTTGTACTAGGGCAATCCAACTATGAAGTCCATGATGATATATTCCCATTTCATTTGAGGGATGTCAAGTGGCTGGATCTTGCCTACAACTTGACACGTTTAGCTTTAATTCATTGGCAGTCTAGGCATTTGATAACATACTTAAGTACATCACCCTTGAATCTCTCCCAGTAGAAGCTTTTTCTGACTGCATTAAGGGTCTTAGCATATCTGGGATGACCCAAAAATGGAGAATCGTGAGCTTTCCACAATATTTTCTTCTTGAGCTCCAGACTTGCTAGGAATACATAGCCTTGTCTTGAAATAGACAAGCTCCTCATTTATGGAAAAATCACGATACTTAGACTTGAGTTTTGGATTTGTATCCTTAATGGGGATTTCTCTTAGCATTCTCTGATAACCCGGATCCTTCACTACTTCTTCTTTGGCCATTTCTATGATAGGATTATTGGGCATTGAAACCATTGTGGCAAGAGTTCCTATCCTAGAGGGTTCCTCTAGGATTACAGTATTGAGAAATGATTTGTGGATTAAGGCATCAGCAATTACATTCTCCTTGCCTGCTCTATATTTGATTTCAAAATCAAATTTCTGCAAAATCTTGATGCATCGACGTTGCCTCATGTTGAGGTTTGATTGAATGAAAATCCACTTCAAGATTTTGTGATTAGTGATAAGGAAAACTTGTTTACCAAGCAGATAATGTCTCCATAATTTGAAGGCATGAATTACATCAAGTAATTCTAGATCATGTGTGGCATAGTTCCTTTCATGGATTTTTAATTTTCTTAAATCGTAGGCTATTGGATGTCCTTCTTACATAAGCACATATCCCAATGCAAGAGAGCTTGCATCAATTATGACTTTGAACTCCTTGCTTAGGTCAGATAGCTTTAAAATAGGGGCAGTTACCAAACTACGCTTAAGATTTTTAAAGGTAAATTGTTTGATAGACATCCATATAATGGCGACCTACTTCTTGAGTAGGTCAGTGAGAGGTGCGATGAATCAAGGCATAGTCTTTAATGAAGACTCTATACCAATCCATTAGCCTTAGAAAGCTTCGCACTTCCTTGACCATTGTTGGAGGTGGCCAATATTGTACGTCTTTGACCTTGGCTAGATCTATCAAAATGCCATTTGCTGACACTATAAATCCTAGATATTCAACCTGCTTCTTGAAGAAAGCACATTTCTTCTTTTTAGTATATGAGTTCTCATTATTTCAAGAACTATTTGTAGTTGTGGTTCATGGCCTTCTTCATCCTTGGAATATGATAAAAGATAAGGACAAAATCATCAAGATAATGTCTAAAAATTTCTTGCATCAATCTATTGAAGGTGGCAGGAGCATTCGTTAATCCAAATGACATCACAATAAATTCATAATGATTGTACCTTGTGTTAAAGGAAGTTTTGGAAATGTCTTCCTCCTTTATTCTTATTTGATAGTAGAATGATGTGAGGTCGATATTTGAAAAGATCTTTGCTCCCTAGAGTCGATCAAGCAACTCATCTATCCTTGGGATTGGATATTTATTTTTCACTATCACTTGGTTTAACCCACGATAATCAATACAAAGACGAAGTGCTTTGTCTTTCTTTTTCTGAAATAGTATGAATGCTCCCCATGATGAATTACTTGGCTAGATGTATCCTTAGTCTAATAGCTATTTGAGTTATTCTTTTAGCTCAATGGTTTCAAGAATTGGCATCCAATAGGGTTGTTTGGCTACACGAGAAGCACCTGAAATGAGTTGGATCTCATGATCTACCTCTCTTGTGGATGGGAGCTTTGTCATGTCTTTTGAAAAAACATTTGTATAATATTTTAGCCAATATGTTTGTTCCTTGGATTTTATTGAGAAACACAAATCTAGAGCTATGCTAGCTATGGCAGACGGAGGTTATAAACATAAAACATGACAAAGATAAAGAATTGTAACTCAAGCAAATTAGGTTCCAAGATAGATTAATTAGGACTCATAAACACAATCTTGAGTGACACAGAATCATAGTACTATATATGTGAAATGAGTTGCAAGTACATGCTTATATAGCTTTTGGATAGTACCACTATACCTCACTGTGCTTATGGGATTCTGTCATCTCTTCCTAGAGCATACATCATATGTCTATCTTCCATATAAAGCCACTTATGGGCAAGCCTCTATCAAGCATCATTTGTTATTCTCAACACCCCCCCTCAAATGATGAGTTCCTACACCTATTGGCATTTGTCCCCCCTACATGTGGACATGGATCAGGAGACTAGCTCTTTGGCAACCTTAGTCAAGTCAAGCTTGAAATGTTAAATTTTCGGTAGGGTTTGTTACATCCACTATGGGAAACAAATCCATTAAGGGAAAATCTGATCCATGATGGAAAAAATTTTCAAAACATTTTGTTTGTAGTAGCAGAAATTATCTTCTTCTTCATGCTTCTTTGGCATTTTTTGTTCCTTGTCTTCATGCTCGTTTTGGCCTTCTAGGTCTTCAATCATAGCTTTGTCCAAGGGAAGCTCTAGAAGACCTTCCTTTTCACCTATAACTAATTTTGTGAAATAGGAATTATCAAAAACCAAGGGATTGCTAGTCCATGCCCCTTTGAAGCGAGATCTGTCTTTGTGGGCACGTCCTAAGGTGTGTGCCCCTAACAAAGCAACAATCTCCTTGTCACCTAGGCCCATGTGGCCAAAAGCGTCTCATAGGTGTCCAACACCCTTAGTTACATAAGGAAGGCGGCCTTCCTTTGGACTCTCTTTAAGGGTGGAATGGAATATCTCGACCATATATATATATTTGCTCCTTTCGGTTCTTGATTGTCCCGAAGGGTCCTCCAGTCTTCGTCATTACATCGAACATTCCAGCAACGTGCCATGAGAGTCTATCACACTGTCTGCATGGCTTCTTGATCGCAGCCTTCTTCAAGTTTGCTAGACGACACAAATTGATCACATTTTCTTCATTGCTACACAGCTAATCCATAATTGAAGTGGAGATTTCATCGTAAAGGAGGACAATCAAAAACCAGGAAGCGATCCCTTGGTTGCTAGCATGAGTTTCCTGTTTGGAAGTAGGAAGACCCCTGCAGAGCTTTTGCAAGAGAATGATTGCATGCTCGATCGGTCAATTTGCGAAATAGAGCGGGAGAGGCAAGGCTTGCAAGCACCCCTTATTTATTTCTATCTTTCGTTTCTTGCCTCTCTTCTCTCTCTCTTTTTTGGCTCTAGTCAGAGACAGAAGTAGTTGAGGGATAAGCAAAGCCTCAACTTTTGAACATAATCAAAACCTTTGCTTACTAGACCAAGTTGTCCCCCTTGCTTAGCACATCTAATGCGAACCTCGAGCAACATCTCCTTCTTTCCTTGAGCTCCTTCACCTCCTACAAGACAATGGATGTGTGAATGGCTTGAAGAAATTGAGATGGAAATAGGATGTGGACTTGTATAAGGAGAAGAATGAAAGAGGGACAAATTATAGAGCTTGCAAAGAAAAAGAAATCACACCACTAGCTACCTAGCTCAACCACGGCTCTGATACCATGTTGAGAAACACGGATCTAGAGCTATGCTAGCTATGGCGGATGGAGCTTATAAATATAAAACATGACTGAGATAAAGAATTGTAACTCAAGTGAATTAGGTTCCAAGATAGATTAACTTGGACTCATAAACACAATCTTGAGTGACACAGAATGATAGTACTTTATATGTGAAATGAGTGTCAAGTACATGCTTATATAGCTTTTGGATAGTACCACTGTATCTCATTGTGCTTCTGGGATTCTGCCATCTCTTCCTAGAGCATACATCATATATCTATCTTCCATACAAAGCCACTTATGGGCAAGCCTCTATGGGCATACATATCAAGCATCATTTGCTATTCTCAACAGCTTTACTATCGTGCTTGGCCTTATTAAGCTTAATTAGATAAACAGATAATCCTTTCTTCACTCCTTTCACTATTTGTGAAGCTTTAGCCGGCTAAACTTTAGGTTTTCCTGCTTCTCCCTGAGTGGTTACTTGTTCTCCTTCTAAGTTTTGAAATCTAATTTGACCCTTTGTGCAATGGATAGAGAATGGATATGGGCATTGTTTTGAATAAACCAATCCATACCTAGCAAGCATTTGTAAGCTCCGAAGTTCACAATCCGAAAACCCATTTTGGAAAAATTACCACCCAAACTAAATTCTACCTTGCTAGTCTATTGTGTTCAAATAATTTCTTTACCATTTGTTAGCTCCACAAGCAATCTAGGTGCAAGAATAGTGCTTATGCCTAGCTTTTCGCACATCTTGTTGATATGAAAGAATAGGTACTCCCATAGTAAATTAAAATTTGGAAGGGTTTAACTTGATACTTTGTTGGTTTCTAGATCACTAATAATCTATGATTCAAACCCTTCTTGTTGAGAGTAGCATGTACTCTTACTCTTTCCATATCAATTTTCATCATATTAGGATCTTTATCATTATCAATCTCCTTCAAGGTTACTCCAAAAACTTTGCCCCTGGCAACTTGGTTCTACCCTTGAGACTACCCTTGGTGGTTGTTTGGGCAAAGCTTCGATCATTGTCTCTTGAATGTCACAGTTTCTTACAATAAAAGCACCTTAGAGGCCTCATTGTCTTTTCCTATGGATATAACTTTTCCCACCGCATTTGACTTGGGTCTCTTTGCTCTATCTCGTTGATACCACCCTTGGGCTCTTTTTGCTTTGTCTGGCTGATATTGCCTTGGGCTCTTTTTGCATAGCCTTGGCAGTTGCCCTTGTTTTGATGGGTTTTGTTCCAAACTTTAGCCTTTCTTGGCTTTTGCTCCATCTCTTGAACTATTGGGGCTGCTCAAATCAATGCATCTTGTAAATTTCATGATCACATTAACTCAAGATGTATATTTAGGGGCAGATTTAGACCATTGTAAAATTTAGATACTTGTTGTGAAATATCCATCGATGGTGCATATTTTAGAAGCGTTATGAATTTGGAGTAGTAAGCTTCTAGGCTTAGGCTTAGCTACTTCAAATTGAAAAAAATGTTCATCTTCTAGGCCCAATATGTGGGTGAAACGTATCTCCCACGCACAACATCTTTAAGCCTGCCCCAAATGATAGTAGTTTCGAACACCCCTTGGTAGTTGCACCACTATTTCCACCAAATACATGGATCCCTTGACAGTTTCAGTTTTGCAATCATTGCTTGATTTGATACTGCAGTCCCTGCAGGCAATGAAATAATCTTCCATAGATTCTAACCATGTTTCCACCTTGGTTGGAGTATCCTTCCCCTTACCATTGAATTCTAGTGGCTTATATTTCTTGAGAAGAAATTTCTTCTCTTGAGAACATAAGATATTGAGGTTCGAAGTAACATCCTATGGATTCAAATAGTTATCATGATCAAATATGTTAACTTGCTTAATGTGATCACATTAATTTTGGAGAGGAAGTATGCATTATTCAGTTTTTCTAATCAAGGTTTGTACATCAAAATAGATTTTTAATTACAACTAGAAATTGTTTGTATATTTTGGCTTATCCATGAATCTCGAATAGCTCAATAATTTTATCAAATGGAGTTGCAATGTGTATGTCCGCATTTCAGCATTTAGTGAAAATGTCTAGATATCCTTCTTTGTAGTAGTTATGATGAGGGTTACTCCCTAGAATAGTAATTCTATCGATCCGGACAAACTTAGTTAGTTTTTCATATACGTAATGATTTTGGCACTCTAGTCAGCCATTAATATGAAGAATGGGATTTTGTTCATAGTCATCAAAGAGAAATAGTTTAACGAGCTTTAAGTTCTCCATCCATTGGATTCACCTAAGGTTGATCTTGATATAGTCAAGATGATCAACATCAATGCAACAATCCATCCCATACTTCCTCCAACGCCATTCTAGACAAGAGGGATAAGGACTGTACATTCTTTTTAAGATAGTCATATAATTGTTTTGCATTCGTAATCCAACGAATGCATGGTAGATATACACATGGCTTGAAATATAAGAAATTTCTTATAGACTTCGTTACCCTAAAATAAGTTACTATTAATTTGTAATAGCCTTATTCCCACTAAGGTTACGTAAATCTAGATTTCTTAAAAATGTTTGAAAATTTACATCAGAATATATATTATTTTTCCATTATTCTTGATTGCTAAAGTGACGACCAATCTTGATTACAACAAATGGACAAAAATAATTCCTTACATCAATAGGAAGGGAATACATTATTCGAGTGGTTTAGAGTCCTATATTATTCTTGGAAGAGGGTTCCCTATTATAGTCTAGGCATGGCACTATGATACATACATTAAATAATAATTAGGGTTCTAGGAATTGATATACAAAAACCTACATTTAGGGAAAGATCATGTAATCTATATTTTTTGTAGTTGCCGTAACTAGAGCATCCTACAACTATCACTTAGTCTGCTAGTATAACCTTTGTGACCTCATCGTAGATGTATCGATTTTATTTGAATTGTCATCCTTTGGTGAATATGTTTGAGTTTGCTCTGGCCTTGTAGAATAGAAAAATCTCGGCAACCTTAAGGGTTTCCATCCATTTCAGCCTCTTTAAATTGTTCAGGAGGTAAGCAAGATGGTTTACATCAATATAGAATAGAAAAATATCGGCAACCTTAAGGGTTTCCATCCATTTCAACCTCTTTAAATTGTTCAGGAGATAAGCAAGATGGTTTACATCAATATAATAGTATCCTCCACTTAACATCCATCGTATTTCACAATACAAGGGCAAAGGATTGTATATCTGATCTAATATTTGCATCATCTACTTTCTCCTTGAAACTAGATGAGTGTATGGCTAACATAAACATGAGTTGAAAAATCAAGAATCATTCCCAAGGTTTGTCCTTCTGCCAAAAATAAAAAACATATATTAACAAAGAGAAGAATTCACAACTTAAGGAAAATATATCTTAAGCTGTAGTTACAAATCTTTGCTAAATTTTTTACTTGCATCATATCTTATATTGACATATGCTTTAATACCAATTGTGATGTGTCTGCCTGAGCTGCTTTCTCATTGGCACCTTCTTAGTAGTCCCCCAAGAGATATCCTAGACAACATCATCTGGGACTCCATGGAATACCTCGATATTGCTATCTAGACCTGCTCGAGCCTACCTTGTAGTGGAAGTTTTCGACCGTTCCCACGAGAGTGGTTTGGGGATTAGTTTTATCATCATATTAAGTTAGTTCTTAATTGTAGAAGGCAAAGATTATTAGTTGTTGGAATATACTTGTTTCCTTTGTGTTCCTTGTAGGATTGTTGCAGATGTAGCTATGCTCACGGGGACACTCGTGGTTTGGAGGGGGAGAATAATTATTTTTTTCACATGACTTTCTCTCTAAATAAAAGTTGTTACAAGATGTCGAGCTTGCCTCTGCTTGCAAAACAGTGATGGTTGCATCCCTTATAGTTAATTGTTCCATCAATTGTTGTTCCATATGTTACTTCTTCTATAGTAACACCTACTCGACAAAATTCTCAGTTTGACCTACAATCTCCTCTAGATGATTTATCTCCTCGTTATAATATAATTGTAAAGATTGAGCCAATTTCTTATTCTTTAATGCTTCACGCTCTGCAGCAGCTTTATTTATTTGTAGTTGAGTGATTTTATTCAGCAACAACTGAATGAGATCACTATCATTTGCTACCTCATCTTTATTACATAAAATTTCCTCCTTCAATGCATCCACTAAGTAAAATGCATTCCCTTGAGGCATCTCCATAGCTTTATTGTGATAACTGAGCTCATCCTTGCACTTCTCTTTCCAATCTATCATGGTAACATAACAAGAGACAACTCCACCATCGAGAGAATCATTGTCATCTTCTTTACAAGATAGAGACTGGAAAGGCCTACAACTCCCATTACCATGAGATTCTCGTATTCTTTTTCTCCAATAATGGAAGTAAACCTATTGAATGGAAAAAGGTAATTGGTCAAACCCAAATGGAATCTTATCCATCCCTAGAGAAGAAAACGTAATAGGTAGGTTCTCTATTTCCCTTTCATTAGCCTCCAACACCGGTGTAAATTCTTCAATGTCTAGTTCATCACTCATCTCCTCTATTCCATCCTCTGATTCTTCTTCGTGCATACCAACTCAAGAATTAACCTCAAAGAAGAAATCCTAAAATGATTGTGCTCTTGTATTCCATTGGCATTTAACATTGGGCTCTCCCTCACTAAGCTTCTAGCATCTAAACTAGTAATCCCCCATTCGTCTCCAGCATTTTCCTCATCCACAAAACTACCAATAGATCATATAAACCACTATCACAGGTGATCAACCAATTAACTATATCACTATCACTATCATCTTCTGAAGAATAGTGCACAGAATATTCCCCCATACCCAAGGGTTTTGCCATATTCTTTTGATACACCATATTGAGTGTTGTTTTATACCTGTCTAACGAGGCATGATGATGTAAATCTCTATATAATCAAGGATAGTTTTTCTTAGTCTCTGAGCTCTCATTAAATTCATCATTTGTTCTAGGGCCTTCAAACTGATTTGTATACGTGCTTTCCTCCATAGGTTAATGCAAAAACTCCCTAGCCACAACTCTCAACTGTACCCTATCATGCTTGGGTCCTATTGTTATAATGCCTTTGTGCCAGCTTTGATCGCATTGTGATTGCAACAACCAAGGTCTACCCAAAAGAAGTGGATATGAAGTAGCTCCTTGGATAGGTCACACTACCAGAAAATTAATGCTAAAGTCCAATCATGCAATCACATTTGGAATTTGACATAAGAGACCTAAAGGAGTCACTTTTCATTGATCAGGTAATCGTATAACAATACTTGTAATCTCCTTCTTATCATGCAACCCCAATTTAAGCATTATCTCTTTTGTCATTAAATTCATTGCTGCTTCGTCATCCAACTAAGCCCCAAATATCATGTGCTTCATCACCTCCATGTCTATCACTGGAGCTCTAGGATCCAAGAATAAATCAATGATTCTTACAGATTGAACACCTGTATTTTTAGTATTACTTCTTGCATTAGGCAAGACAGTTGTGGGATTTCTCCTTTTAGCCCTTCTCCATACTAATCTATGATATATCTCTCTTTTACAAGTAGGAGCAATTTCAAGTAATTGTCTCAAATTAATAGACAAGCGTAAACTTTCCAATTCATCCCATACATCAAAAGATTTTCCTTTATCCTTGTCATTGTCTTTAGTCACTTTTGATCCTCTCAATCTTTGAGGAAATGGAGCCACTCCTTCCTTTATCTTTGGAGAACTTAAAGGAATGGGCAAAACAGGTTGTTGATCTTCCGAATTGGGTGGCAAATCTATCGCATCTTTTTCTACATCATGATCTTTTGAATGTTTTCATAAAGATGTTCCTTGTTTTGAAGTCTCAGCCTTGTCCCTAATAGTTTCACTTAGTCCCATATCATGTTCATTATCCAAATGATAATTGGATTTGATTGTGAACGCATGATTGCCCCAATCATTACATCTGAGTTAAAAGTGACGTGTTTTTTCTTAATTAGTCTCACCTCCAGATCTTCTATGATTTCTACTAAGTTCACTTGTTGAGTCAGCAATGCCTTTACCCTTTCCTTGACTTTGTGAAGATTTACTTTCTCCTAGACAATCCTTTTCATAATGACCCTCACAGACACACTTGGCACACAAAGAGACATAATCCTTCCTCTTCTTCTCATTTGGGCAAAAGCTAGACATGTTTCCAGGTCGCTCACATCTCCAACAAACTACACTTGTTCCTGCGTTATTATTCCTTCTAAAATTAGGATTTCTATACAATGAGGGCCTCCTCTCATTCCCTAAATATTCTCCCTGTCCTTGATTCCTTCGCACATGAGGTGTCCCTTGGGTCAGCATGCCTCTTGGCATAAATGGCATGTTAGGAGGTCCTATCATTGGATAAGTCACATTTTGACTATCCATATAATTATAATTTTTTTTGCATTTGGGTTGCTTGTTGTCGTAGATGAGTTTGCTTAACCCAGCATTGATCCTCCACATGATTGTTTCTCAGAAAATACTTGAAAAACAAATTTATCGGTTGATCAGGAACTACTCTACTTGGTGTGGGATATTTTGTTGCTAAATGACCGAAACCATGGCATTTTCCGCACCAGGTATTAGACCTTGGTGGTGTGGGATTCCTTTGGCTAGATATTGGAGTTGGTCCTATTGTACTAGTAGGTTGGCTAACATTATAAACACCCGTCACATTGGGGTTTACTTCAGCTAGAATCTCTTTCTTCATATCTACCAGGGATTTGGCAATTAGCTCAACAACCTTAAACTCATCTAAACTCCGTATTGTAGAAGTAGTTATTGTCGATGGTGGTGGATATATAGGTAGTATCTGAATACAGATTTAATCTTGAGTATGGCATTGATGATGGTGCTATGCCTACATTTGTCATGTAAGCAGTCTGAGGAGCTACCGAGGCACCTACATATGGAGTACTAGCTACCATGGATGGGGACATACTTGAGGGAACTAATCCAAGGTTATTGTATAACCCCTTCCTCCTCAATTGTCCTAATTGTACTTCCTCCCACCATTGTGCTTCTATCTTTGCGTCTGTTAAATTAGCTAGTCACTTTAGGCTCACATATTCCCTCACTATTTCCTGCAATCCTTCAATAAATTTTAATTTTTGCATATCCTCTAAGGGAGCATTTTGTCCCATATTTCTAATTAATTTCTCCATCTTCTCAATGTAATGTTCCATAGTTTCTCTTGGGTTCTACGCTAAATAGTCAAATTCCAATCCTAAACAGTCTTAGAACCCTTGCCGCCTAAACTTAGTTAAAAATGCCTCTCTTAAAACTATATAAGTTGCCCTTGTAGTAGCAGGAAGGTTCCCATACCACAAGGCTGCTTCATCCTTCAAAGTTGCTAGGAATATGTGAAGTTTTTTATCATCATCAATGATCTCATTTGCTATGCATGTAGCCTCGAATCGTTGGATATGCATGTCAGGATCGTCATCCCAACGACCATAGTATTGTGTGAAATCTGTAAGTCACACATGTGCTCTCATAGCCATATAGAATATTCTTAAGACTTCCTCTAAATCTTTAAAGATTGGAACCCGCTCTAATCTACTAAGACCCCAATATTCAGCAAAATTGTCTATATTGTTATCTTCTATCATTAGTAGTTGACCCCTTCTTCGAGCTACCCTTATTGGTACTACTCATTCCCTTGGAGCTTCTTACTTGCCTCTCCCAATTTTAATCTGACTTAGTTCCAATAGAAGATGTCTCTCTTTTCTAGTTTCTAATGACAAATCAGCCCACCTTGCAAGGTATTTTGTAGCTCAACGTTCAATTTTTCTAACTGCTCCACTATTCGCTCAACCTTCTTTTCCAATCTTCTTCTTACTCTCTTGTCACGTGCTGACTTTTGACTTTCACTCATTCATTTTGGCATGTGATGGTTTTCCCTATCAAACACATCCTTTTATCAATCTCTGTTGCAAAAGCCCTTGCTTATGTAGGCTTAACTTACGAAGGATTTTTGGTAGCTCCTTATCTTCCATGCCATAAGGTATATCTTCACTAGGCTTTTCTACTATCCCCAAAATATCAGCCACATCTCTCACGTCCCTAGTATCAAATGTCACTTTGACACCCTTAGTTAACACTACCACTGAGACACTTGGGCCCAATCTATTCTTTTGAATGATTTATACCCTTCTATTGAGAACCAATCGTAGTGATGCTTCACACTAATTTTATTTAATTGAATTTCATCAACTAGCCTAAAATGTGATGCTAATAGGACAATCCCCTTTGCCTCATCTTAGAACATCCAATTCCAAGTGCAAAATTGCTCAACATCAACCCACAGTTGAAGTCCAAAATGCTTACCCCTATCCACAAAATTGATGTCATGTGCCTTATTGACAATAATGTGTTGTATATCCTTTGGCAATTCAAGAAAGAAAATTCGCAAGAAAGCTTCATTGTATCGATACATTAGAATCTTGTTAGGTTGGATGGAAAATTCGTTGGGTAGGTCTCACAATCACAAATCCCACGGCAAGGTCAAATAGGCATAAGATTCTAATCCTAGGCTCTATAGCTTCTCCCTATCTCTCAAGGAGGAAGACTCCTTATATGTTGGTCATGCCATACTTGTGGTGGTTTATTATGTGCCTCTTTCGGGATGTTGAACTTTTGAAGAGTGTGTGGTTTTCGAGTGATTGAAAGATTCATTAGATCTTTCCACCTCGTTCTGTTCCTCATTAATATCTTATCTCCAATTTAAATTTTATTTTATTTTTAACTTATTTTTAGATTTAAAACCATCCAAGATCACCCTCGCTTCTCCTTAATTAACACACTTGCCTCTCTCGGCAAAATGCACAAAAAATGACAACCCCCTAGAAATCCCATAGATACGCAAGCAAAATGCCTATGTGTAAAGCCATTGTATTAATTAAGGTTTATGATAAATATCATACTTACAATTCACTAAACATCATTATTTAACTTTCATTTTGAACTACAAGCTGTAATATATAAATTCTATTATCTTCAATATTTCTACCAAAGAAAGAACTTACTTAAAAACTTTGAATCCATACTTAATTTTGCTAATACCTTAGTACTATTACTAATATTTACTAATTATTGTTTTAGTTTTGAAATCTATTTAACAAAAGAAGTATATACAAATGAAGTCTATTCTTAAAAAAATTTATGAGCATATTTTGAACAATAAATAAACTATAGTCTCTTTTCAATCTTTCTTCTAACTCACTCATTATCAAAAGTTATTGAATTTTCATTACTACTATCCAAAAAAAATTATAATAATTACATTTGATCATAATACATCAAAACCTATTAACCAAACATTTCTTATACTTAATTTAGTTTGAGTACTAATTTTCATCCATAAGCGTTTTCATTTACTCTTAATATTTACTAATTACTATCCAAAAATTATTATTTTCACCATTAAAATTCAATAACTTTAATTTAAGAAGTCTATTTAACCTTAAATTTTATAAATAAATCCATCATGACTAATTTAACTCTATTTTGGATCCTCATCTTAATATTTTACCAATACTCTTAATTATCACTATTTACAATTAAAAACTGTCATTTTTAATACTATAATGCATATATCTTTTAGTAGATTCATGTCCAGCATATAAAACTTCATTTTTAGGTTCCTTTCAATATATTATAACTCTTTTTTAATTTACTTATTATCAACATTATACAAAACTCTTAATTTTTCCTAATTATGACCTTAAATATAGTTATTACCCTAATTTTAGTAATTTCTCTACCATTTCAATGCAACTAATGCAAGGAATTCAAATCTTCTGTTCCATTTTACCTTCAAAGATCATAAAATGAATGCGTACAACCATAAATCATACATTCTATCCATTCCTTATTCACTTAAATTCAATGAAAGCATTCATGTGTGATTAAGAAGATAATTAAGGATGATCCACCGTATTTGAGAGTGTTGGTGCTTGCTCCTCCTCTCCCTTCACTTCCAACAGTCTTCAAAATCCTTAATCTTTTGTTTCTCCCACTAATAAGCATTAATCTCTCCTTAATCTTGCTAAACAATTCTCTCTCTACACTCAACAATCATGATCAAGAATGGTATGAGATTGGAGGAGATGTAAGAGAGGATCAAATGCAGCCAATCTATGCCGAAAATGAGGCAACATCTGCATCAAAATCAACAACACACTCCCCAATGATGGCGCCAATTTTTTCTTGTGTTCTTTTTCTCTCTTCAACTTCCTTCTTCACATGACATCCCCCCCTCCCCTCAACTTTTTGAATAACCTCTTTTCAAAAATAACAGTTTTCCCACCTGAATTGGTTTCTTTGACATCTCTTCACATCTTTGGATCTAATTTGTCTCTGCCCATAGCTTCTTGACCCAAACTCCATGTATGCATGCTAAATTATACTCGTATTTCTACCCATCTCCAAAATATCTATGCTTTTCACTAAAAATTTTCCTGCATTCGTCTTCTATCACTTATTACTTTTTCGCTTTGTAAATTCTTCATCTAAAAATACCTCGACTCTCAACTTCTAATTCCACCTCAACATAGCCCAAACATGGCTTTACAACCTTATTTTTAATTAAAATTTATGAAAAATAATACATAATACAATGCCAAAGCCCTTCAAATTTCCCAAAAAATAGTGTAAAAATGACACAAAATAAGCAGTTATCACATGTGGATGATCTCTATAGTTTCACCATTTTGTTTCTAGTAAAAACACTATATTAGAGAATTTGGGAGTTCTCATATAGTTTGGAAATTCCCAATTATAGTTAATGTTTGGCCATATGATCAAATATTGTCCCCTTACTTGAAAGTGGAGTCTACCCTAATTACTATATATGGGTTTTCTTTCCAAGTCCCACTTTGAAGCATGGGTTAATATTTAGCAACATGGCCAAATCTTTATCCCTTATTTGAAAGTGGGACTTGGGAGATTCCCAAATTCTCTAATATGGTGTTTAAAGTCAAGGAACTGAAATTGCTCGATATACTAGCAAAAGGTCGGGAGAGTGGTGAAAAGGCCACTACAAGGGAAAGGTTTTGTCCTATGGAAGATCGAGAGTTAGGGATGGTCTTGACACTCTCATGATAGACCTATGATAGAGATAGAAATATTTGGGGCATGATGTCTATAGATGTTGGAAGATTCAATTCTAGATATGGATAGTTCGTTTTTTGCCAAGTATCGATAGTTCTAGTCTAGAGCAATTTGCTCAATGTTGAATGGTCTATCCATGTTACTTTTTCACTTAGTGTTAATACTTCTAGTTCGAAGCAATCTACCTAGTATCAATAGTCTATATAGGTGGTTTTTAGCTCAATATAACATAGTATGATTCTAGAGCTAGGGCTCAGTATAGGGAAGTTTTGCCTAGAGCTAGTTTTTTTAATTGAAACATGGCCATTGGATTTACTTTGCTTGAAATAAATATTACTTGAGAAAATTATTTTCACTTGTTTTTATGTATATGTTATAAAGATGTGAAACAAATGTGTGCTAATGGGTTAATTAAAAAACATAAATTTGAATGTCCAAACTAAATGTGTAGAAAACTGATGTTATTTGGGTGTGTATATATCAAGGGGGAGGACAATATATTGATGAGAGCTGTCATATGGCTAGATGGACTCGATGAGTTGAGTGGCTTCTCATCAATTATCGTTTAGAGTTGAGTGATGACCTCCTAGGGACTAGGTCTTAGAGCCCAACATAGCTTTATTTTAAGGGGTCAGTGTGAGAGAACGCCTTATGGGTAGAAGAATCTTGATGTTCTACTTTCCCTCATTTCTTTATCATTGAACCAATTGTAGTGCTTACTTGCTTTGATTTTTTATTGTTTTTACACGTGGCTTTCTTAACTTGATGCTAGAATGTTTGTTAGCAACTATAGTTGAGTCATGAGGAATCTCATATTGATCCTCATGGAATCTAATTGTCTAAGCTTATGTGTTCCATGGGATCTAGGTGGTGGTGATGCTTAGGATAAGGGATTGGGTGACTATGCAATGTTACTCCCAGGGGGATATGCCTCGTAGGAAAAGATAGAGGGAAACACACTCTCTCTTATCTTTTCCCCCCCTTCTAAATTGCAAGGGAGCCCTACCAAAATCCATTGAGCTTCTATCCTCTTCTCCACATGTGCACTGAAGCTCTATTCAAATCCACCAAGATTCTTACCCTTGATGGAAGCTCTATTAGAATCTACTAAACTTCTCTCATTTTCTCCACAATTGTGAGGAAGACTTGCCAAAATCTAAGCAACTTTTCCTATTTTCTCCATAATCGTATGGAAGCTCTACCAAAATCCACCTTTTCCACAAATGTGTAGAAGCTCTACCAAAATCCATTTTGTTTATTTTTTACTTTTACACCATTGTATGAAATCTTTGTCAAATTTACTCTAAATGATGACCCCGTAAAGATGTTTTGAAGGAGAGGAGGTCATCCTTAGAGAACGTATCTCTAGAGGACTCAAACAAGACACTCTAGCAAGAGACTTATAAGATACCATCCAAGATGTAGACCATATCTTACTAAGTCATGATAGTTGGATTTATGTTATTTATTTTGTATTTGGAAATTTCAAGTTAAATGGATTACTTTGGTCAAATTTGTTTACTTTGTTGCTTTGATTCATTAGATCTAATTAAGAAAAATACCATTTGAAAAGGTTTGTTTGCAAGTAATATTTTAAGTGAATATCAATCATCTTGTTTGTGTCTTCCAAAGAAAAGCTATTGATGGATTTAGTCCTACAAGAGTGTATGGTGAGGGCATGCGGCTATCCCCAAGTGGAATGCTAAGTTCCACCACTAGGAATTGGTTCCATTATAGGTGCTAAATTTGAACCCATAGTTAAGAGGTCTCTCCACTGTTGAGATTCAGCAATCACACTCACTGACAGCCTCTTTGTATGGAGCTTCAGGGCCAAGGACATGCAGGCTTACCTATCCCATATGCACAGTGGTGCCTACTGCAGTTTCCTACTTTCCTATAAAGCATTGTACTTGCTTCCTTTTCTTAATGCAATGATAGTACTCTTTTCTTATCAGTAAAGTGTCAGTGTCATTGTCCACATACACAAGATTGTGTTTATGAGTCCAAGTCTCAATCTTGGAACCTAATTCACTTGTGTAACAAATAGTGTCTTTGTCTCCTCCATCATGAGTTTACTCTTCTCCTTTCATCCACCATAACTAATTGCCATGCTTTAGATCCATGTACTTTCACATGGTATTAGAGCCCAGACGGGCATGGCACTACTCCTTCAGCTCCATTTCAATTTCATCTAGCTCAACTTGAGCTCAGTCCAGCTCAATACTTCATCTTCTACACTTTTTTTCTCACTGCCCTGTTTGGCAGCCATAGCCAAAACTGCACCTACCTGCCTTTGAGGCCTTGGATCTCCCAAACAAAGCAATATCTCCACACGCTTCCTTCTGGAGGATTGCTCCTAAACTCCCTACACTTCCCTCTGTTGCATAACAGTCCGACATTGGGCTCCTATAGCTCTAGCATTGTCATTCTTCTTTGCTTCTGACCTGTGACCACCATAGCCAGCCTAGACATACCTCTGATATAGAGCTGAGATCTCCCTCTACAGGTCAAATTAGCTTATGACCTCTTCTAGGAAGATGTTCCCCAACATTAGGCGCAACTCCCTATCACATTAATTGATGACATTGTTGCTCTCTGGCCCTGGCATTGGAGAAATTGACTGCGCCTGTCCTGATCTACGCCCGATCTAATTTGGTCACTCTGACCGCCCTGCGCGTGAGGCAATCATGACGAGTACTATAGGGATTTGATAGCCCATGAAGTAAGCTATCTTTCTATAAAAAAAGTTTTGAAAATCATCAAGTGTAGCTCCTGTAATATGCGAAAAACCAGGCCCCTGTCTCAGAAACCCTAATTCCACCATAGCCAAAATCTCCCAAGCTCATTTTTCTCTCAGTTTTTCACTCCTGCCACTAAACCAAGCTAAAGCCTACTAAATTTGAAGTTCCCAGCATCAAATCAAGGAGGGGAAGATTTGGATTTTGAAGATCCTGAAGAATTTTGCAGATTTGGAAGACTCAAGGAAGAAGATACAAACATAGTGTCCATTGACACTCATCTAGTGCTCTTAGCACTTGTGTCTTATGACACAACCAACTCTTCTACTACTGAAATTTGAGAAATTGGTGCTGATTTGTTGCTACTTCAGCCATCCAACATGGGAAAAGACTCTCCAAATGCTCGGTTCAAGGGAGTCGGGTTTCACACCTAGCAAACCCGCATCAAGCTCATTTTGATGAAGAAGGGTCTTTGGGCCATTACCAATGGCAAAGAGAAGAAACCTCGGGATGCGAACCTTGCAGTTACTTAGCAAAAGAATGATGACAAGGCACAAGCCATCATTAAGCTGGAATTGGATGACAGCTACATCCATCATGTGGATGCCTGTGACACGTCCCATGACACTTGGGACAAATTGGATACCTTATTTGGTGCACAGTCAAAGTCGTCTAAGTATGGTCTATTGATTGAATTTTTCTGACTTGATATAAAGCCTCATGCATCCCTGGCATCCCATTTGAACTACATGGAAAGCCTGCTTACTCAACTTGCAGGGATAAAGCTAAAAATGGATGAAGATGTTTGTATTGGTGTCTTGTTAAAAAGTCTACCTCCTGCCTATGATAATGTATCAACCACTCTAACCAATATGCCTGATCCTCAACTTGTTTATATTAAAGCCTCTCTACTAGAGGAAGAAAAGAAACTTAAAATCAAAGAAGAGCCTAGCAATTCAAAGGATGAACAAATGTTATATGTCAACAATAGATACAAAGGTAAAAAGGAATCGCTCTTCTGTGGCTTCTGCAAAAGGACCGGACACACAGAGAAGTTCTGTCATGCTAGGAAGAGGTCCCAAAAGGCCTATCTTGCAGCTATGAAAGAAGAAGAAGACCATGGACCAAAAGATGAAGATGAAGATGAAGATGAAGACCACCAAGATCTGAAGGATAAGCCTCATTAGTCCTTCTACTCTCATTACTCTGATAGACTGTTTTAAAAGCCTTGTATTTCCTAGCCCTAATGCTTCTTGCCATAAGCTTTGTAAACTCCTCATGTAACTTGGCACTACAGTCCCTGTACACTTTGTGAGGCCCCTGTTACAACCTCTGGATGTCCATCATGTTTTGGTGCCCACACTTAGCCTTTTCTGCGACGCCTCTGGTGTCTACCATGTTTGTGGTGTGCCCACACTTTGCAAGTGGTTCTCATTACAGCCTCTACACACTTTGTGCCTTTTTTTAGTTGTGATTGAGGAGGGGTGTTGAGATTCAGCAATCACACTCATTGACAGCCTCTTTGTATGGAGCTTCAAGGCCAAGGACATGCAAGTTTACCTATCCCATATGCATAGTGGTTCCTACTGCAGTTTCCTTGTACTTTCTTCCTTTTCTTAATGCAATGATAGTACTCTTTTCTTATCAGTAAAGTGTCAGTGTCATTGTCCACATATACAAGATTGTGTTTATGAGTCCAAATCTCAATCTTGGAACCTAACTCACTTATGTAACAAACAGTGTCTTTGTCTCCTCCATCATGAGTTTACTCTTCTCCTTTCATCCACCATAACTAATTGCCATGCTCTAGATCCATGTACTTTCACATCCACAAGGTGCAATTAATCACGGAAGACCATGATAACTAGTGGGGCTCTAGGGAGACTTTCACAAGTCTAGGATAGGATCAATGAATTGCAATCCCAAACACATTTAAGAAGAACCTTATACTAGCTAGGGGATGGTTTGGTGAAGGTTGGTACCAATATTTCTAGTCTAGAGTAGCTTGCTCCCACTCTATCTAGGAGGGTGGTTTTTTCTTACTACTACAAAGAGAGTCAACCCATAATATCTTTGGCCTCGTACTAATAGCTCTAGTCTAGAGTAGTTTGCTTGGTATCAATAATCTACCTAGCATAGTTTTTATCTTGATACAACGTAGTGTTAGCCCAAATTCAAGGCTCAATATAGGGTGACTTTTCCCAAAAGCTAGTATTGTGATTGATCAATAGCCATGGTATTAACCTTGTATAGAATAAAAGGATTGTGTTAAGAAGATAGTTTTCACTTATTTTTGTTTGTAATCTAAAGGTGAATAATGGAAATGTATTAAAGGGTTAAAGAAGCTAATTTTGAATATCCAAAATAAATGTGGTAGTATCCAAATTAGAAAACTAAATATGTTTTGTTTGCTGAGTCTAAATACAAACAAATTAAAAGGAAGGATTGCACTAGATCTTCCCCAAGGCTAGTTGTGGAACCCTACATGAAGGGGGTTTGTTTTACTACTTTAGAGAGCTCGGATTGGCCCCAATTACATGAGGTCACTCCATAGGAAGGACATTATATAGGAGGTTGTAAAGGTGCGAGGGGGTTCTAGCTAGTAAACTACTTATGCATCTAGGAACTACCAAACCCATCTAATTCAAGACAAACTTTTTGGAAGCCCTGTTACTAGTTAAGGGCATAAATCTTAGTGGAAATGGAACTTTCAAGGTTTCAATTATGTATGTACACAAGGAGAAATTGTAATAAGAAACCTTTAAGATAGATAAAGAACTCTTTAAAAAATGGTTGTTTTATTTTGTTTTAGTATTATGATGTAACTTATGTGAAATAGCCCAATGTCCTAAAAGGTTAATTAAGGAAGCTACTTTTATGTGTTGAGAAATAATCATGGTAGGTGATTAGATGACTAAAGATGATCCAAAGAGAGAAGTAGGAGGGTGAGATCCTTGACTGGTCCATCCTCTCGGTGAGCCAAGAGCTTTCTTCAAGTATAACAATAATTAGAAATCATTTGCTAACCCAATTAGAAGGTTAAATAAGACTCAACCATGCACATCATTTTAGGGGATTTGATTAAGACTATGCCTTACAGACAAATGTGTTGATGTGTTACACTCCCCCTCATTTCTCACTATCTTTGAACTGAGTGTGACACGGTTTGGATTTGGTTCGGGTAATCTAGTGCAAAGTGGATGCTTTAAGACGGTCCAATAGGTGATCTTAGTCTACTCTAAGAGCCATAGATCCTTGTGGGTTATGGTTGAAACCTTCTGTTGTAAAGTGTACTCAAGCAAACTTAGATAACAAACCTCATATTATTCTAAGGAGTACTAGGTTATGGTTGGAACCTTCCATTGTAAAGTGTACTCAAGAAAACTTAGGTAACAAACCTTGTGTTATTCTAAGGAGTACTAGGTGGCATCACTTAGGAATATCTCTTGATGGACCACTAAAATTGTGTCACTGAGAGGGCATGTGATTGAGGGCTTCTCAATAGAGCACATTATACTTATCCTCATTAAATATGAAATCATGGCTAAAGAGGATAAGCCCAAATCTTCATTGTGGATATCAACCTTTTAAGTCACAAAGCATAACAAAAAAGTCTTATAATGTTGAGCATGTTTTAAAAAATGGCATGATTCATCACTTAACAATGGTCATACATCACTTCAAATTGGTTTTAACATACCTACCTAATGCACTCCTAATGACACATTAGTAATCCATCAAGAGACCTGGCTAGGTAGCACTATCCGGAACTTGGGGAAGTTACTATATGTATATCCTCTACATCACATGCGCTCAACGCCTATTTACAAATATCCTTATCTATGAATTTTTCCTAAATAAAACATAACCCTTTTCTATTCAATCTATAAGTAACCCTTTATATTACATCCTTCTATATGTAAAAAATATATAAAAATAGTATTTTAAAAATACCTTATTTTGAACCCACGTGATGCACACATATATTCATGAGTAACTTACCTGAGATCCACAACTCCCATGGAATAATAACCAGATGTTATTACTACTATTGCTTGAGCCTACCTTGCAAGAGAATATTTGCCTCATTCCCACAATGATCTATCTAAGGATCATAGTTGACTTCAAAGACTCCTATCAATTATTTTAGCACACAAGGATAGCTACTTATGCAAACATCCAAGCCAAAGTAGACTAGTGTCGTAGTTGATTCATTAAGAGTGAGAAATGAAGGGGAGGTAGATAGTAGGAATATCTAATCTAGCATTTCTATGGGAGATACCTCTTGGCTAACTCAAACCATCTTGCCATAGGTTGAACCCATCAAGGATTCACCCACCCACTTTCCAATGAGGTGTTCTTAGTTATCTAATTGAGTAACCACATATGTATATTGGACACAAAAAGATACATTTCTTAATTAACCTCTTAATGCATGTTCCATTATGTACTATCAACAAGCATATATTTAAAAATAGGCATCTTTTAGAAAACATGATATTTCATTCAAATCACACCCTTAATAATGTTAGGGCCTTTTGAGAAATCTATTCCAGGATCATAGTAAGTTAACCTAGTCCTAGGAAGCCAAGGAGTTACAACCAAAGCTCCCTTGGCTCCTTGATGCCTCCTAGTTAACTATAGAGAGATATATTTTGTCAAGTACTAATCCTAGCATCTCAAGTGGACATCAACTCCTGGTGAGAGATCCAGATTGTTGAATTTTGGGAAAGTCAAGTTTATTCTTCATATCCACTCGGGTGGTCACATTACAAATTTTTAGATTGCATAAACAATTGAGCCAAACACTATCTATGCATTAAAGAGCCCTTTTAAGTACAAGTTTACAATAATAATCTAACCCTCTAGCATAGGGCTATATGTACACTTTAAGGAAACTGTGAACTTTAGATATCCTCAATTGGTCCTCTTTGCCAATTTGTAAACCCGCGGTGCAAAGAAACTGCAAAGAAAGAAAAGAAAATAAAAAAGATGCAGAGGATAAAGCAAAATAAGGTGGCCCAATGGAAAAAACAAGATGAAGAGAGCCAAAAGCGCAATAAGCAAACTCAAAATTCCAAGGTAATTGCAAAAGGGAAAATACACATTTTAAATATAAAAGCACACCCTAAATCCTTGTAAAAGAGCTCAAGGATCTCTCATGTATAGTTTATAAATGATGTAGATGGGCATGGGTGAAGAAACCATGTAAATAGGAAGGGAATAGGGAAAGAGGACCTAGGCTAAAATGGTCGGTCATGGAAAAAAGGGATGGGCACCCAAAGAGGAGTAGGGCATGTATAAAAAGGCAAAAAGTGAATGAAAAATCTTATTCTTGTGTGTGGCCAAAACTAGCTTTCTTCTTCTTCTTCTTCTTCTTCTTGCTCTTGCTTGTGCTTGTGCTTGAGAGAGGGAGTGTGAGGGAGTGAGTGTGTGAGGGTGAGGGACCGTGGTGGAGAAGCTATCCATCTTCTCCTCTCTTCTTCTTCTCTTCTCTTCTCTTCTCTTCTCTTGTCTTGTCTTCTCTTCTCTCGTGCATGGCAATGGAGCTTGGAGCTTGAGGATCGAGCTTGCTTCAGCTTGCACCTTGGATCGTGGAGCTACCAAAGAGCTTGTGGGAGGAGGCAACTCGATCGAGCATGAAGGTAAGCTCACTACACTCGTAGGTCTAAAAGTGTGCATGGCTATGTGAGAGGTAGCCATTGCACTTGGCTTGAAATGCTTGAAACAATAAGCCATCCATGGGACTTGGCAATCAAGCGAGAGGCTCCCACACCAATCTTTGAGGAAAGGATAAGACATTATGGTCTATTATGGGGTTTCTAGGCTTAGTTTTTCCTCTTCTTTTAAAATAGTTTAATTCTTAGAGTCTTATCCTAAGATCTAGGGTTTAGTTAGCTAGTATCCATCCTAGAGTCCTTTAATATTGTAAATCCCATGACATAATCACAATGTGATCCATTCCTTCATGTAGTCCATTAAACCTAATTTCTAGCCTTGGGTTCTGCCGTCCTCATTGAATAGTGAATGTTTAAGCTAGTTTACTTACAAACCTTTCATTTGTTCTAGACTATATATCTTAATCAATAAACCATGCAACTTGTAACTTAGTCAATAAATCTTACAATCATGGACTAAGTTTCATCAATGGAGAGAAGTCCTCCTTGTGGAAATGCCTCTCTTAGGCAATTTATTTTTGTCCAACTAATATAATGGGAGTTAACCCATAAGGATTTCCAACACAAATAGACATTCCTACTATCAACTTTCTATCTATAAGAATGTATAAAGTTGAATTATGAGAGGCACATGGAGATTGGTTGGTGGTGGTGACGGAGTCTCACTTGCTTTGCCTACCTCTCTTCTTGCTCCAATATTGCTTCCTTTGAGTGCCATCTTGGAACCTTTTGTGTAAGGAATCTCCTTCACATGCTCCATGGTCCTTTAGTTGCTCCTCTTGTCTTTGAATGATTGAATCATCCTTGGAATTTTGAGGCCAACAAAGATTGTGTTGACATTATGATTAAATAGAGAGGTAAAAATAGGAGTGGAATAGAGTGTGTGGAGATCAAGAAGAATTAGGGGATGAGACATACTGGAGATGGGAACCAATACCTTCTTGCTAAGAGTACCATAGTAGATGGCAAGGAGAGAACTTGGATTTGGTATTAGGGCATGTGAATGGGACATCTTCCAAGGTTTTCAACATTGAGCATAAATTTTAAAGGCTATTTTTGAAGTGAAAAAGAGCCGGAGAGGTTGTCAAAGACCAAACTTTCATGCAAAATGAAATGGTTGTGGATCGATGAGCTAGATTTTTCTTAGATGGAATTCAATGCCAGGAAGCCACCGCAAGTCTTAGTTTGTTGATCGGAGTCCGTTTAACCCTCCATTTAATCCCCTCAAGGTTTCACATTATGAAGCAGCTACATGATCCGGAAGCCACAAAATGCATCACAGTGACCAGGTTTATGGATTTTGACGTCATGAAGCCAGCCGTCTAGATGAATCTCAATTCTGAGCATGGTTGCCCCTCCAAGTGAAAAAATCACTTTCCCTGCAATGTGAAATCTCCAAAGTGGACCGGTTTTTCTCAAAAGCTTAAGTTTAAGCTTTAAACAAGCTTAAAACCAAAAGAAAAAACTTTTCATGAATTGGGGGATGGGGGGCATCGTTTTTCTTGGCGCCCCCAAAATCACTGATCAAGGAACCATCTTGGCAGCGTGCTCCTCCAATTTCTCACCCTTCATCACCAAAAGAATGACCCAATTTGGTGAATTATTTAGCAAGATCTCATTCTAGTATTTCTCTCTCATCTCTCCTCTCTCCTCTTGTGGATTGTTCTTATGGATCAATGTAAAAGAGAGGAAGATGGGTTAGGATGGAGATTTTTTGTCAAACGATGAAGTGAGAGTGGAGAGACACGTGAATAAAAGTTGGACAGATTGTCAATGGCCATGAAAGAGCGTCAGCAGGCCTCCAACGTCAAAAAATATACATCATAATGAGCAATTTTATGAAAAAAAATGTCGTTTGAAATGGTTAGTAATGATTGGATTTGATTTAAAATCCTCTGTTTGATCAGTTATGTTGAAAGATTCATAAAAAATCAGTCGTATAATAATTGTATACAAAACACGCAAATCTCGAGAGACTAGGCAGTTTAAAGGGAAATATGCCATTTTTGGGTCTTTGATGTGCATTTGCTATTCCCATGGAATGAAATATGTTGAGGAAATAATTTTCTATAAGACTAATCATTCTACATCTAAAAATCAACAACTATCTATAATTGTCTATAAATAAATAGAGAAAATTAAAGAAAAATAAGAAAATTTAGGTTTTTATATCATAAAAATAAGAAAAAATAAGATTAATGTGTGTGACCATATAATGGAACTGAAGCATGAGTTTTAACCTCTGTTCAATCCCATTTCTTTGTTATAGTGAGTTTTTACCACTTTCAATAAAGAAAAATACATAAAACACCATGCCTACACCTATCAACGCATGCAAAATCTTAAAGGGTAGGGAGTAGGGGGGTTGTTGAGTGGTTGAAGTGTGCTAAATGTTGATGTTTGACGTTGCATATCATATAGAGTTTGTGCTTGTTTAAAATTAAAGGGACTAGTAGACCGAGGAAACTCAGTGCTAGCCCTAAGCAATGAAGCACTCGCGTAGAAAAGGAAACCATGAAAAGAATTGTCTTTGCACTTTCACGTTGCTAATTTTCAATGAATATTTATTTGAGCATGATGGTCATATTCACTTTTGCATTGATTTACCTCATGGTATCATATCCTGGATACGTAGCACCTGTTTGTATGACTGATGACGAGACGCTGAGAGTGTGAGGTATCCCAAGCCATAGGGCTAGATATTCGATTCCTTGGGAGTTATTTGGTGAGGTTTATATATAATCTCCTAGATCAATCTATCAAAAGAGTAGACTTTGTTTCAAAAGTGTTTTATGTTTATGGCACATTTGGGACCAATCTCGGAGGTGTAGGAGAGCCGTAGTGGAGTCGTGGTGATCAATCGAGGGGTGCTCCTTGTGAGTGTGCTACGTGGTGTATAACATCAGCATGTTTAGGGAATCCCTTTGAGGAGTGGGGGAAAGAATTATTCATTGGACTACAAAAAATACTACAAACATAAAGTCTTACATGCTCTTGGTTGTGAGGCTTTGTGGGGTGGTTTTAGGTGAGTAGTGAGGCCCGCAGACTAGTGCCTTAAAGCCAGTGTCAGGCCTATTTTAGGTACCAACAGGTGGTGTGTTTGCTGGGAGCTGCTAATAAGTGGCGGTTTTCGAATCTCAGTCAATAGGGACTAGTTTATTAGTATATGCCAAAAGGCAATGAGTTAGATTCAAAAAACCATCAAGCAAAACTTTAGAAGCAAGAAATAGCTGAATGGGATAGATGACAGACCAAAATCATTAGAAGATATTCTCTACAAAGGAGTGGTCCAATATCCTTACAAGGGCAAGGTCTTAGTAACCCTAGCTCGACGCATAGTCCGTTAGGAGGAGGAAGTTCTAGTATTTCCCCTCTTCCAATTAGTCTATCCACTTCAAGTGGAATAATAGTTACAATCGTTCAAACTTCTTTAGCGAATCCAGTTGTCACCATGGCACAACCCATTGCAATCCCAATAGGGACCCTGGACTTGCCAGCCTTAGGGTTTTATCTACCCATTTTTAATGGGTTAGTAGAGGAAGATGCAGAACTTCATAACAATGAATTCCAAAAGTTAATGTTCAACTATCGAATTCAAGATGAAGGACACTTAATGATGTTCATTAATATGACTTTGAAAGGACAAGCTGTATGGTATTATAGCTTGGAAGTTGGGACCATAATTGCAATGGACTTCTTCTTTGTGGCCTTTGTGTTCAGTATTGGCTATGTGTCCTTAATGTAACACGTCAAGAACCTCACGAAAATGTTCATGGGTATGCCAAGAAATTGAAGGAAGTATTCCATAAGTTGCAAACCTATATTCCTATTCCACCTATTGCTTAGTTGCAATACTTTTTGAATGGGTTAGACTTTAACATTCAAGTGTAGTTGAGCAGTGTTTCTCTTGCTGACATTGATACGACTATTACAAGAGCAGAAGAGGCAGAATTGCAATTACAAGTGGCTTATGCCTCTAGGGAAATCCGAGTTGAGGTGTTGGAAATACTTTGGCACTGACAAATGGTGGTCAAGGGATACCCATGAGTCCTCCTAATGGGAGAGGAAGCATGATCCATAATGTACATATGTTGCTAGCTCCTCCCACTATGACCATGCTTATGGCTAGTCAGATGGCTTCACCAAATGTTGGAAGCTAAACAATAAATCCTATCATTGTTCCAGGAATTCAACAAGTGATTCCTAACCAAGTGGTCAGGCCAATGGAATGACACATAGATGATCGTGGCTATGAGTCAAGTGCCTCGAATGTCCTTGGAAAAGTTAAGGACATGATGAAGCACTATACTGATATGATCACCAAACAATGTAGGCAAATAGCCGTTGATGTCAATTTCCTTAAGAAGTAGTAGAATTTGATAAGGAGTTGATGCCCTAAAGAGGGTGGTCCCTCAATATTCAATTGTAAGTGGTGTGGTGGCCAACATTTCCCTAGGAATTGTCCAAATATTAAATGCAATATATGTGGAAAGTATGGCCATTTAGCTAGTACCTGTTGGAGCAAGATTAGTTCTCTCCAACAAGAAAGTAAACAGCTAGGTTTGACTAATCATCGAGCACAAGGAAACAATCTCTAGCAAGATGAGCGACCAAAAAAAATACTACAAAGAGGGAAACCTATGGTAGAGGAGCTACTTAGTGGCAATGGAGTTAGCCTTATTGAAGCCATCTGTGTCAGTGGCATTGAAGCTTCTAACCTATGAGTCTTTATGGGAGGGCAAAAGGGTCAAGAAGTTGATAGAGACAAGGTAAAACCTATCAAGGGAAACCCTAAGCAAGATGATAAGTGGACGCAAGTCCTTAATCCCAATATGGAAGGCAAACCTCTAAAAGTTGTAGATGGTAAAGCCGACCCCAAGAAGGATAAGGAGTTGCCAAGAAGAAGGCAAAAGCCAAGAAGAGGCAGCAAAACCGGTTCAAAGACCAAAGGAGAGAATGGTCTGGCGAGAAAAGCGAGCTCTTGCTAGCTATCATGAATTTGATTTAGCAAGTTCTTGTTGTTGTGAAGTTAAGATGGATGTGAACCTCCTACAATTAATTAAGTTTTCTCAGGGAGTGTATAAAGTATTTAAAAAAATTCTTCACACTGGTTATATCGTTGAGCCCTTGGGAATAGCACGAGTGGGTGAAGATTGGTTTGAACATGCTGAAAAGCATTGTCCAAGGGTAGCAACATACATTGATGTAATACTAGTAAACCACGCTATTATGGGGACACAAGATCTTTTGTCAACATTATGAGTTGAATTGATGGAGAGGTTGGGATTAGAAATAAAAAAAGATGCCTCCACAATTCTCCAAATAGTTGATGATAGTTTAAGACAACCTAAAGATTGCATTAATAAAGTCCATGTGACCATTGCCAATGTGGAATGCATCTTGGAATTTAGGGTCATCATGCTTGCAGGGTAACCTAGCTATCAAGTATTGCTAGGCAAGCCATGGATCTTACAATCAGACTGTTAGGTTGATATACCTACTGGTCGGTTGATCTTTGGCAGAGGTGCTAGACGTGTGGTGGTAGATGCCTATCCTGAATCTTCTCAAAGTGAGAGAGTTCCTCTATCCTCATCAAAGTTAGACACGTTAGATGCTCTATCTATTGGTGAGTCGTCATTCAGTGATGAATCTAATGAGAGGGGTCCACTACAAAGGATATCTACCAAGTATCCCCTTGAATGAGCCAATAGAAGATTAGGAGAGGATAAGAGATGCGGATGTGATTGAGTTAAACCTTGGTACAATGAATGATTCATGGCCAATCAAATTAGGGTCCGTGCTCAGTTCGGAAGAAAGAGAGGACTATGTGTCCTTGATTCAAGAATTTTGTGACATCTTTGCTTGGAGTTATGATGAGTTGAGAGGTATTCCTCCTAGCCTGACTATTTATACTATCTCCTTAAAGGAAGGTAGCCACCCTCTGCATCAGAAAGTAAGGCGTATGCCTTTTGAATTAAGAGATGGGTTATTAGAAGAATTGACAAAACTACGGAAAGCTAGCGTGATATTTTTGGTTCAACACAGAATGGTGTTCACTAGTTGTTATCAATAAGAAGAATAATAATCAGATTTGGCTTTGCATAAATTTTAGAGAGCTTAATAAGTAGACGGTTAAGGATTACTATCCATTACCATTCATTGATCATATTTTAGATCAATTAGCAAGTAGGAAAATCTATTTGTTTATGGATTGCTTTTTTGGATACAACCAAATGGCTATTGTGGAGGGAGACAAGCTAAAAATGATATTGATTACTGTCTTTGGTACTTTTGCATACCATGTGGTGGCCTTTGGTCTATGCAATGTGCCTCGTTCTTGGCAATGTACAATTGATAAGACTTTTGGTGATGTCTTCCCAGAGGAATTGAAAGTATTTATTGATGATCTAGGGGCAGCCACCACAAGGGAAAAGCATATGATTATTCTAAGGAAATGTTTTGAGCATTGTAGATAATTCCGCATTGCTCTTAATCCATGGAAGTGTGTATTTGGGGTGCCTTATGGGTTGTTAATGGGCCATGTGGTTAGTATGATTGGTATTGCAATTGACCCTGAAAAGATAAAGGTTATAGTCACTATGAGCCCACCATGTACTCCAAAAGAGGTGCACAACTTTTTGTCATCAGTGGGATATTATCGGAGATTTATCAATGCACTGGTAGAAAGAGCATTGCCATTGACGAACTTCCTATCTTTTAACTGTATGTTTAAGTGGAATGAAGCCTGTGAAGTATCCTTCGAGGATGTGAAGCAGGAATTAGTAAAAGTGCTAATTCTAAAAGCATCCTGAAAAGGTGAAGTTTTCTATATATTTTTAGGAGCCACAATGCATAGTATCAGCTTTGTTTAGCCCAAATTTGGGAGGAGAAATGGTATCATCCAATTGTCTTTGCTAGTAGAAAATTAGGGATATCTAAAGTCAATTATACATACATGGAGAAATTGTGCCTTGAAATGGTCTTTGCGACAAATAAAATTAGGCACTATATTCTCTATGAGAAAGTGATATTTTTCACAAAGGCGGAAGGACTTAGATTGTTGCAAAACAAGTTGCAGTTGCTTGATCATTTAGCAAAGTGGTTAATCACTTTGCAAGAGTTCCAACTATGAGATTAGGAGTAAGCCACCGAAGTTGTAGGGTATTGTGGAATGTCTTGTGGATTTTGGGGAGCCAAAGGAGATTCTAGCTGAAGAAAGTGACATTGAAGGTTTTTTTCAAGATTGATATAGCTTCCATCCCTTCTTGGTACACTACTATAACATACTATTTATCTAGTGGAGGATTTGGGGTTGCTTTATCAAAGGATGAAAAGATGAAGATCAAGTGACAAGCATTAGACTTTTTGATTATAGCAGGTGTCTTGTATTATTGGAGAGGAGTAGATGACATTTATCATTGTTGTCTAGTAACCGATGAGGTACCATTCATTCTTGAGGAGTGCCATGATTCAACATGTGGGGGACATTTTCCTAGGCGGCTTACCGCCCAAAAAGCTCTCTGTGTTGGCTATTGGTGGCCATTTATTTTCCAAGATGCTTTCAATTATGTTAAGCACTGTGATGTCTACCAAAGATACGATGAGAGGGAGAATTGTAAGCCGCCTGTAAACCCTATTTTGGTTATGTTAACCTTTGAGAAATGGGGTATTTATTTTGTGGGACCGTATCATCAACTACGCATAAGTGGTATATTATTGTAGTAACATACTACTTTACAAAGTGGTCTAAAGCTCGAGCAATGGTAAAGGATAATGCTAAGAAGACGGCCAGTTTCATTATGGATCAAATTGTTTGTTGTTTTGGTCCACCCAAGGAGATAGTGTTTGATCAAGGAACACACTTCTTGAACAAAGATATAGTAGCTTTGACTGAAGCTTTGAAGATTAAGCACAACAAAACGACTCTGTATAATCCTCAACCGAACGGTCAGATTGAGAGTACAAAGAAATAGTTAGTTGGAATTTTATCCAAGATAGTATCGGAAAGTAAGAGTGATTGGGATAATAAATTGTATGTGGTAGTGTGGGCTTACCACATGACATTCAAGAGAGCCATATGCCACACCTCGTTCAAGATAGTGTATGGGGAGGAGTGCATTTTGCCATTGGAAATAGAGTTGCCCACTATGTGATTTGCTCTCAATCATTCGTTGCTCTCAATCATTCGTTGGTAAGTTAGAACCCAAGTGGGATGGCCCATACAAGATTGTACATTTAGGAAAGAATTAGCTCTACGGCCCTTCTAGTAGATTTGCAAGGGTTAGAGTTTAAGAATAAAGTTAAATTTAATAAGTTAAATCCTTACTATGTGTAAGGGCTGACGTGGGGCTTGGTACCTAATGTAGGTCCTTCAAGCTTCAACTTTAATGTGTAGTAGGTACCAAGATGAGTGGATGGGGTGAATCATTCCATATGTAGAGCATCCATATCTTGAGCAACATTACCACCAAGGTCAAGTGATCTAGTGGAGTAAAGGGTATCAGGTTATTGAGCAGATTAAGGTCTACTACTACCATTGTCCACGAATATTGACTAGCATTCCTATTGAGTTTAGAGAGGAAGGAGGTATTGTACATGTTATACATCCTCTCTCTCGACTTGATTTTGATTATCACAACTACAAATGAGCTAATTAGTATGGCGTGGCCTATCAATGAAGCCTAGGTTTATACTCTGTATTTCAACAAAGCTTCCTAATAGGCTGCTAAACATGCCAGCATTGGTGTGGTCATTAAAGACCCCCAACGTCAGGTTGTTATGAAGATGGGAAAGGACCCTCTTTTACTAATAATATGGCAGAATATGAGGCCTTGATCATAAGGTTGAATGTAGCCTGATGTGGTGGTATGCGCCAATTATTGGTTAAAGGTGATTCATAGCTAGTAATAAATCAACTGAATGGGACCTACAGTGTGCCAGATCCCACCCTATGGATGTACCATCGTGCATCCTTGGATATGTTGCATATCTTTGAGATGGTGACTTGTTAGTTAGTTCTTCGATAATGGAATTGCTTTGCAGATTCCCTAGCTATACTTGCATTAGGTCTTCTTGCTAACACATCATATTTTGGCCACCGATGGTTAGTGTGGGTTATGAGTCAAGTAGCCAGTGAGCACCTTCCTAGTTTGTCATGGGCGCATAGGATTGTGTATCGTCATATTTGTGTCGGACACCCCTTGCTATTTATATAGGGGATTAGCTAATAACTTGATGCACTTAGTGTAGGCCTAAGGAGCCCTTATCATCGATTGGTTTTGTGCCGTAATAGAGTTATGTTAGGACCAAGGGTTTGTTTCAATAGTACGCTATTGATTGGTAGTGAAGTGTATTATTTTGTAAGGCCAAGAGGGTCGTTTCTGTTGTGTTCTTATGTTCTATTTATTAAGGCCAAGAGGGCCACTTTGTTGGTTTAGAACCATTATAGACCTTTAGGCTAAGAGGGCCGCCCTTGTTCGGTTCTAGTGTTTTATCTCTTTAGGCCAAGAGGGCCATGTGTCTATTTGGTGTGGGTGTGTTTAATGGTTTTTTATTTAAGTGGTTGCATTAGACAGGTTTGACAAAGTGTGCCTAGACGGAGTCATTGTTGTGCAGGAACTTCTTATGGCCATTCCAAGTGGTGCCATCACCTTTCCGAGTTTTTCCCTTAAGTTGATAATGTTAGATGTGTATGTTAGGCCTATCCCCTTGTGGATTTTTATGCCTTAATTTTGTCAGGAGGTCAAGTGAGAGCTGTTCTTGTGCTTTGTTGAGTATATTTTTTGTGGTAGCTTGATGCTTTCTATGGTTGTTGTTTATGTAGGTCAGTTTGTGGGATTTGATGGGTTGAGTCGCCCTATCTCATGATCGCCAATGAGAGTGGATTTTAAAGGCTATTTTTGAAGTAGAAAAGAGCTTGGGAGGCCGTCAAAGACCAAATTTTTATGCAAAATGAAATAGTTATGGATCGATGAGATGGAGTTTTCTTAGATGGAGCTCGATGCTAGAAAGTCAATGCAAGTCTCAATCCATCGATCAGAGTTTGTTTGACCCCCCATTTAATCCTCGCAAGGTTTCACGTTATGAAGCATCTACATGATTGGAAAGCTAAAAAGTGTCACAATGACCAGGTTTATAGATTTCGATGTCATGAAGCCAACTATCTCTAGACGGATCTCAATTATAAGTACAATTGCCTCTTTGAAAGCGAAAAAACCACTTTTCCCGCAGTGTGCGAATTTACTAAAGTGAATCGATTTTTCTCAAAAGCTTAATTTAAGCTTTAAACAAGCTTAAAACTAAAAGACATAACTTTCCATGAATCAGGGGGGAGGGGGGACACTTTTTTTGGCACCCCTAAAATCCTCATTCTTTGCCATTTTTTAATCTGCCAAAACTGATCAAGGAACCATCTTGGTAGCATGCTCCACCACCAATTTCTCGCCCTTCATCGCCACAGGAATGGCTGAATTTGGTGCATTATTTAGCAAATCTCATTCTAGTCTTTCTCTCTCCTCTCTCCTCTTGTGGATTCTTCTTATGGAGATCAATGTAAAAGAGAGGTGGATGGGTTGAGATGGACGTTTTTTGTCAAACGATGAAGAGGGAGTGGAGAGACATGTGAAAGGAGTTGGATAGATGGTTAACGGCCTTGAAAGAGCATCAAGGGGCCTCCAATGTCGAAAAACGCGCGTTATATTAGCAATTTTATGAGAAAAATGTAGATTTTAGTGTTTTATGAGATGAATTCTTGTTTGAAATGGTTAGTAATGCTTGGATTGATTTCCAATTCTCTCTTTTATTAGTTATGTTGAAAGAATCATAAAAATTTAGTCATATAATAATTGTATGCAAAACACACAAATCTCGAGACTAGGCGGTTTAAAGGAAAATATGCGGTTTTTAGGGTTTTTGGTGTGCCTTTGCCATTCCTATGGAATGAAATATACTAAGGAAATCATTTTCTATAAGAGTAATTGGTCTACATTTTCTATAAGAGTAATTAAAGGGACTAGTAGCATGAGGAAACTCGGTGCTAGCCCTAAGCAATGAAGCACTCGCGTAGAAAAGGAAATCATGAAAAGATTTGCCTTCGCACTTTCACGTTGCTGATTTTCAATGAACATTTGTTTGAGCACGATGGTCATATTCACTTTTTCATTGATGCACCTCATGGTATTGTATCTTGGATGCATAGCACCTATTTGTATGAGTGATGACCGAACACTGAGAGCGTGAGGTATCCCAAGCCGTAGGGCTAGATATTCGGTTCCTTGGGAGTTATTTGGTGAGGCTTATATATCATGTCCTAGATCGATTTATCAAAAGAGTGGACTTTGTTTTGAAAGTGTTTTATGTTCATAGCATATCTTGGGGCCAATGTCGGGGGTGTAGGAGAGTTGTAGTGTAGTGCCAGGTGATCAATCGAGGGTGCTCCCTGTGTGTGTGCTATGTGGTGTATACCACCAATATGTTTAGGGACTCCCTTTGAGAAGTGGGGGAAATAATTATTTGTTGGAGTACAAGAAATGCTACAAATGCAAAGTCTTGGACGCTCCTAGTTGTGAGGCCGTGTGGGGTGGTTTTAGCTGAAGTGAGGCCTTGGCTAGTGCCTTAGAGCCAGTGTCGGTAGGCCCGTTTCAGGTCCCGACAACCTTCCAAGGTAGTAACTTCTCTCCTCCTCCTCTATCTCTCTCCCTCTCATTATTCTTGCTCTAACACTCCCTCTCCTTCTTTTTCTATCTATCCTTTCCTATCTCTCTTATTCTCTTTCTGTTCTTCTCTACCACTTTCTCTTATTCTTCTCCTCACTATTCTCTTTCTTTCTATCTCTCCCTCAAGCATAGAAAGAGCATCACCTTATTAAAAAGATTAGTTTCCTAATGGAATCATAAGGCTACTTTATAGTCTTGAAAGGCTCACAAGTTTAGGATCACACACACACACACACACACACACACACACACACACACACACACACACACACACACACGTACACACACACACACACACACACACACACACACACACACACACACACACACACACACACACACACACACACACACACACACACACACACACACACACACACACACACACACACACACACACACACACACACACACACACACACACACACACACACACACACACATTTTAGTAATTCATGGTGATGGTAGTTTCAAGATGAATTTGGGGATTATTTCATTATTCATGATGATTCAACTAATGGTCTAGTTACTCCACCTCAGTTAGTATAGCAATGGCCTATGCTTGGAGACTCTGAGGTAGTGATGATGCTGAGAGAAATAAAAATATTTTTGTATACATCCTCTCCCACATAGAGTAATCATGATATCCTCATGTGAAGAAAAATTGTGGGTGTTTTCCTAATGAGGTTTCCTCATATTCTTTGAGATAGTCTTTCCACTCAATGAGGTTCTTTATAAGAGTTATATTCTTAATGATCTTTTCTTTTAAATAAAGTACCCTTTCTAGCTTGAGCTTAAGACTCTTTTCACTTGGCATTACAAAATTTTTATAATAAAATATAAGTTTGTGATTAGTTAAATAAGTTTTTAGCAAGCAAACATGGAAGACATTATGATTTTTCAAGTGTTTGGAAAGTTGTAACTTGTTGACATTTGTCCCTAGACACTTGACAATCTTGTAGGGTCCATAATATATTGGACTTTGCTTCTTGAATTTACCCAAGGAGGATAGCAAACTCTTCTTGGGCTGCATATCAAGAAAAACCATGTCCCCTTTCTTGAAGACTCATTCTTGTATCATTGAGTCAACATATACCTTGTAAAAATACTTAGAACCTTGGATATCTTATATTATTGCCTTGATTTTCTCATCCCCTTTCTTCAAAAATATAATGTGCCCTATTGAGTATCCCTCAACAACACAATTTAGTGGCCTATCGAGAGCTTATCCTAAGCAATGCCCCTTAGTACTCCTTATAATAACATGGGTTTGTCACCTAGGCTCTCTTGATTCCACTCAACAACAAAAGGTTTTGACCATAACCTATAAGGATTTACTTGCATCCATGTTCCTAATTCAACATTAAGAACACCTATGAGCTTGACTAACATCAATCCTTGAGCCACAACATTCACAAATAAACTAAAATAGAAGCATATGAATGCTACACTTGGTTCAATGAGAGTGAGAAATGAGGGGGAGTGATGGGTGTCAACCCCTCTATCCATAGGGTATAGTCTCGACTTTGGCCCCATCAAAGACATTGTTTGGGTTCTAAGATAATACATTCAGTGCCATTAGCGACTTCTTAACTCTAGTGCCTTGAAGGAAAACTCTCGGCTCACTAAGAATATCCATCCATAGGGTGAATCCATCAAGGATCTCACCCTTTTGCTATTCTCAAGGTTGTGTTTAGTTATATAGTTATCCTTACATGTTTATATTTGACATGCAAAGATAGCTTCCTTAATTAACCATTAACATTGGTCCCTTCACATAATTTATTATCACATACACAAAGACAATATCAAACAATCCTTTGGAAGTAGTTGAAAAAATATATATTTATCTTGATGTGATGTCAACTTGGCATTCTGTCCCTTAACTTGGGACTTGTGTCCAAATCTCAAGTACATGATCCACCAATCCACCCTTATCTAGCATCAAGGCCTTCCAAGAAGTCCATCTTGGGCTTGTAGTGTTTAGGTTTATCCTTGATAGACCAAAACAATTTATGACTAGAGCCCCTGGTACCCTTTTTCACCTCTCAACCTAACATCCTTCCTATAGAGCCCATGGCACCCTTGTCACCTCTCAACCTAACATCCTTTCTATAGAGCCCTTGACACCCTTGTCACCAAAATTATTTATGACTAGAGCCCTTGGCACCCTTGTCACCAAAGTGATTTATGACTAGAGCCCTTGGCACTCTTGTAACCTCTTAGCCTAACATCCTTCCTATAGAGAGACTTCTTGCATCTCGGGTCAATTTTAGCCTCCAACATGGTCAAAAAACCGCTTGGTAAAGGGCTTCCAATACTCATCTTGGGGGAGGTCTAGGAGGGTGTAATTAGAAATTTGCCACAAGGGCACAAGTAATTTTGTACAAATACACAACCAATCAATCAACCTATTATCATCAACTTAGAAAAACATTCCTCTTCCATACCATCAATCCAAACAATCACTTTGAGTGTTCCATACGAATTAGCAACTTACCTTGGTTAGGAAGGCCATCTCTTTAAGAAAAAATAGAAAAATATTTTCTAACAAATAGTGCCTAGCAACAAGGCAATAAAAAGTCATTTACTTCACCTTTTTAAAGACAATCAATTTATCTTAACATTACCAATTCTTGTTCGATTTTCTAGTGTCTATGCGCCTAGTATAATTCTTTTGATGGTTTAGCCATATGGTCAAACTACACAAATCAATAATTAGCATTTCTAAGCCATGATATGTATTACTTGTACATTACTTTATTCAACTTAATATGAGGGCATCTGATGGGCTTGAGAAGTAATTGGGTTTGTGAATGTCACCTCACTTATGCCTCTCAAATCCAAAGTGCTCTTTTTGTGTGCTATAAGTCACACTTTGCTTGGATGCTTCTATTCTTTTGTTTAATACTCACTCTAGGTCTTAGGAAATCATGGTAGTTTCTGCAATTCATGTGAGCATCTAAGGAAAATGTAAAGATCAAGACAATGAAGTATTTCAAAAGTATCAATAGCCTAGTAGCTCCACTTTAAAGAGGTTGGAGTTCACTTCTCTCTCTCTCTCTCTCTCTCTCTCTCTCTCTCTCTCTCTCTCTCTCTCTCTCTCTCTCTCTCTCTCATCCTTTGCTATCTCTCACTATATACCTTTATTATTTTCCCCTATCTCTCTCACCTTCTACCAATCTCTTTGTCTCTCTTTGTTTCTATCTCTCTCTTCTCCTCCCCTTTATCTCCTCCTTCCCCTCTTCTCTCTCTAATTCTCCTTGTTCTTTTTAGCCTCCTCCTTCTCTTCCTCTCCTATTTCTCTACTTCTACTTCCCTCATATTTTTTTCTCTTCCTCTTCTACCTCTCCTCCTCTAATTTTCCCTCTTCCTTTTCTCTTTTCCTCCTCTTCTTCTCCCTTCTTTCTATTTTCTATCTTCTTCTCTCCCTATACTTCTATCTTCATCTTCTTCTATTTCTTCTCTCTCTTCTTCTCCTCTCTCATTAGAGAAAATATGGACCAAAAAAGAGCTCTTTAGCGTAAGAGATAATCACTTTCCTAATGACAAGAGATTTGAGATGAACCAATGGGAGAGGGGATGGTGTGCACATTTTATCCACTTATCTTTCCACCTTGGGTTTGCAAAAGTGGTTTGTCCAAACAATTGAGTGGTTTTGCAATAAAAAAGCATTGAATATTAGAATTTTTAAATATGGTTTCTTTCTACAAAATCTTGTAGCATGACATGTGGAAAGGTGGTTGGAGGGAGTTTTCAAATTCAAATTCAAAATTTCCCTTGGGAAATGCAAATTCAATTTAAAAACACTACAATATTCAAAGCCAAAATTCACAAGTATACCAACACATGCCATGTGTACCACGCCCCTCAAGGGCATTCCCTACCATCAAGACAAAGAGCCACATGTGTCATGACACCTATTTAATATTTACAAAGACTAAAATCATGCTCTCTTTTTCCTCAATTTTATTCCAAAACCACCATTGTTTTCCAAGGAAACTAGATTCCACTTCATCATTGCATTTTAGGCCCAATGTACTACAAGATTAGAAAAAGTAATCCACTACTAATCTCCTTCTTATGAGGTCCTTTTGGAGTCCATATTCCCCCTAATGCCTTCTCTTCTTCTTCTTCCATGCCTCTTCTTCTCTCTTTCTTTAACTTTCCTTCTTCCTTTCCTCTTCCCTCTTCTTCCCTTATTCTCCTTCTCCTCGTCTCATGTTCTTCCCTTCTTCTTCTCCTCTTCTTCCCTTCTTCTCCACCCTTTTTCTTCTCCTTCTCTCCACTATCCCCTCTTCTTCTTCCATTGCCCCACCTCTCTCTCTCTCTCTCTCTCTCTCTCTCTCTCTCTCTCTCTCTCTCTCTCTCTCTCTCTCTCTCTCTCTCTCTCTCTCTCTCTCTCTCTCTCCAAATCTCTTCTTGGATGCCAAAAATTGCAAATAAATGAGAAGACTAGCCAATTTACCCTTTAACCAAGGCATATGTAGCCTTGTAAAGGCTGCTAGTTAGAGGCCATTGTTGAACTTTATCTCCCTCTCACTACAAGTCATGCCATCAAGGGTATCTTGATGACACTCATTTGTGTGATTCACAATGGCTTTGATGCCATCAAGGTGATGATCTCAAACATCCTCCACCTCATGTTAAAATATTCGTTAAGGTTTTAGATCCAAACTTCAGCTTTAGTTTCAACATTGGATCCTTTCTTCGTGAACTCAAACATCTTGACTTGAAGAGGAACTTTTTTTCTTAGGGATCAACATCCATATTACTGGAAAGGCCTTGATAATCACGATCATATCATTTAGGCTGTTTGTTTAGGATAGATGTAACTCTTTTGCTCCTTACTTATGAGTCAAAACATTAAGGCAACACATACATAGCTTATTGATAACTTATTCATTTTACTCTAATACCACCCCTCAGCAATATGATTTTGTGGCCTATCAAGAGATCATTCTAAGTGATGCCACTTGATAATCCTTAGAATAACACGAGGTTTCTCACCAAGTCTCTTTTGAGTCCACTCCACAAAAAAAGAAGGTTTCAATCATAATCCATAAGGATCGACTTGCACTTGGGTTCCTAATTTGACACTAAGGCCACCTATCAGTTTAATTGGAATCAATCTTTGAGCTATTGCATTCGCAAATAAACTCAAAGCGAAGAAGATCAATGACGTAGTTGGTTCAAAGAGTGAGGAATGAGGGGGAGCAATGCGTAGTATTGACCCCCTCTACTTGTAGGGTGTAGTCGCACATATTAGGCTACTTCATAATTCTAGTACCTTAAAGGAGAACTCTCAGCTCACTGAGACCACCCATTTGTTGGGCGGATCCGTCGGGGATCTTGCTCTTTTGCTTTTCTCGAGGATGTATTTTAGTCATCTAATTATCCTAATATTTTTATGTTTGATATGCAAAGAGTGCTTCCTTAATTAACTTTTGTTAACACTAGTTTCTTCACGTAATTTATTGTCATAGAAATGGAGGCGATATCAAACAATCCTTTGGAAGTAGTTGCAAAACAATATATTTATCCTATACCTTCTCTAAGATGCGATGCCACCTGTCCCTTAATTCAGGGCTCCTGTCCAAATCTCAAGCGCACAATCCCACTAATATGCCCTTATCTAGCATCAAGGTCTTCTAGGAAGTCCATCCTAGGCTCATAGGGGTTAGGTCATAGAACCTCAATAGACCCAAGTGATTTACGGCCAGAGCCCCCAGCATCATTATTGTCTCTTAGCCTAACATCCTCCCTATGGAGGGACCTCTCCTATTTGGGACCAGTCATAGCCTGTAGGCTATCAAATATCCCCTTGATGAAGGGCTCCCACTAATAACCTTGGGGGAGGTTTTGTGCATAATTAGAAATTTGCTATGAGGATATAATAACTTTTGTATGAATACACAACCAAGAAATCAATTTATCATCATCAGCTTACAAAAACATTCCTTTTCCATAACATTAATCCAAAAAATCAATTTGAATACTCCATACGAATCACCAACTTATCTTGGTTAGGAAGGCCATCCCTTTAATACAAAATAGAATATTCTTTCCTAAGCAAATAGTTCCTAGCAACAAGGCAACATAAAGTCCTTTACTTCACCTTTCTCAAGACAGTCAATTTATCTTAACATTATAATTTTTTATTCAAATTTCTAGTGACTATGCCTAATATAATTCTTTTGGTGGCTTAGCCATTCAATCAAACTTCACATTGATTAGGGGAGTTTTAAGGTCTTAAAAATTCCTGTTAAGATGTGTGTGTGTGTGTGTAAAGAGAGAGAGAGAGAGAGAGAGAGAGAGAGAGAGAGAGAGAGAGAGAGAGAGAGAGAGAGAGAGAGAGAGAGAGAGAGAGAGAGAGAGAGAGAGAGAGAGAGAGAGTGTGTGTGTGTGTGTGTGTGTGTGTGTATGTTTGTATGTGCTCTAGACCAATAGGAGTAAAGCCTCAATAATAGAAATTTTCTTCTTGAAAAAATAAAAAACATTTTTAATATATATATAAATTCTTTCAATATTTACTTTTTACGTATTGTATAATAATTATGGCAGCCTTCATATTAATGACATAGGATCTCGTCCACTTCACATTACTGACATGATTATGATTACATGATAATAAAATTAAATCTAAATTCAAATCACAAAAGTTGGGTGCTTCAAACTTCTCACTCCTCTTTTTTCCTCCTTATTTGGCTTGTTTCTCTCCCTCCCTGTGTGTGTGTGTGTGTGTGTGTGTGATGGATACAAAAACTCAACATTTAATAACCTCTCTCTCTCTCTCTCTCATAGATGGAGAAATTAGATCACATTTATACCAATTTTTAATTAATTTTAAAATGATAAAAAATAAATTATTATTTAATTTAACTTCTTTTTTAACAAACATTTGTGCTAATTTTTTTTGCAAATATCAAATAGGAGAAGAAAACTATATAACATAAAGATATTGAAGTAAATCTCTCTTTACTTTCAATACATTTTCAAGTATTGATATTGAAGAAAATCTCTCTTTACTTTCAATATACTTTTAAGTATTGATATTGAAGAAAATCTATTTTCTTTCATCATAATTACATATATGAAAGCATTTACAAGGCAATATAGAAAAGCTATTGCCTTTGATGAGAACTTTTCCTAGAAGAGGCATCCTTTTTAGGAGTCCTTTAGGCTTTCTTTGATACTTTAGTTGCCATAGGAGTTGAGAATATGCCTTTCAGTTTGTTATGGTTTTGGAAAGATCTTCTTCCACGTTGATTTTCACACTCTCCATGGTCTCCTTGTCTCTTTGGTCGATATCCTTTTTAATATCTTTTTAAACCTTGTTATTGCCTTGATTATCTTTCTCTTGTTATGGTTGGATACAATTGATATGTCTCAATAGCAATAATTAAAAAATTTAAATTGTTTTATAAGTAGTAAAAGTTTAAATGATGAGAGAAGCCTTGAATCATTGTTCTTACACCTTGACATTTCCATGGGATTTCTTCAAAGTATTAGTAGAAGAACATTACTTGGCCTAGAAAGTTTAACTAGCTTTAAGGTCTAATGAATCTTCTAAGATAGTTATCTAGGATTATACTTTATCTCCTAGTACTTGATTTTGTCCTTACCATGTTAATAATGATTTATAAAATAAATTTTAAAAGTTATAAGGCCTTATTAGATCCATTTTCATTGATTGCTTTGCAAAAAAATCAATGCTAATTATGGAAAAAATAGTTTGGATCTATAGTATCCCATTATTAGTTTGCAAATTTGGATCCATACAAAAAAAACTTAAGTCTTAAGAATTTGGCAATTCTGATACTAAATTTGAGCTCAAAAGACCCAAAAACCTTAAAAACGGATGTAAACATGACCTATTTGAGCTCTAAAGAGTCCCAGGAGTTGGAAGAGGGCAAAACCTCAATCACTTTTTGCTCTAGCTCTCTCTCTCTCTCTCTCTCTCTCCTCCTGCAAGTTGCCATGGCTACCAGCCCAAAGAAACCCCGGGATCTAACCTGAGGGTGTTCCCCAACATCAACCAGCCCTGGAACACCTTCCCTGACCCCCAAGCTACTGATCAAGTAGTGGACTGGGGGGAGTTGCTGCCCAGAAGGCCTACAGGACAGCCCCGCAATTTTCGGTGCATTTTGCACTGGCTGCCCTACTTCTCCCCAACCCTCCTGCCTTCTCCTCCTGCTGCTTTGCCACTTCCCTACCACTCTTGGGCACCGACTCAGCATACTCCTCTCTTTCCCCCTTGGCATTTTGACCCCAGGAATCAACTCCCATGTTGGACAACAGCTGCTGGGACAGTTTGGAACAGCTTGGGGCAGCCATGGATTCTTCAATTGAAGCCTTCTCTGAGCCGAAGAGCTTAACCCACACAAGCCCTTCACCCTGAATGAATCCTCTCACCCAGAGGAAGACTTGGAGTTCAGCATGCCTAGAAAATTTGTGGGCGGTCATGAAAGCTTCACTTGAAGCTTCCATTCTTGAAGCTCAAGCTTGGGGACAAGCAAGGGAGCCTTCCTCATTAGTAGGAGCATTTGAATGCTGAAATGTTCTTTTTTGGATGCCCCAACCAACAACTGGACTTGATCAATGGAGCAAGTGGCATCATGATGATTCATGCTTCAACGGTCTTCCCAATCATTAAAGAGGTATACCAATCTGATCTTCATCTCTCAATTTAGCCACTTGCTGAGCTTAATCCATTGTTGGAGAGATTCAAGATTGCATAGGTCTAATAGTTCAATCCTCTTCGTGTGCAAGCATCATACCTCTTCTTGAAATTCATTGTAATGGCTAGCATTAACCCCTTATCTTGTCTTGTGATCTTGGATGAATAATAGCCATTGTAAATTGGGTAAGTAGCAGCTAGTGAGTCACTGGACTGCCAAGGTAACCCCTACCCGAACCTTTATCATTCCTTGCATCTCATGAAAAGGTTCAATGTCTTCTTTCCAATGCATCTCATACTGATTGCTTATTAAAAATGTCTGCCATATATACTCTAGCTGAGGAAAAAGGCAAATGCCAGGCAAGGTGGTAAGACAAAAGAGAGGTGACCCTCCCTTACCAAACCCTGAAGGGGTGCACAACCCGGCCTGGGGGGAACTTTGCCCACTTCTCGTTGATCCAGATCCCAATACTTGTATGCAGCTGCACGTACTTCCATGAGATCCACGCCCCAATGATCCTTCTTGGATACCCAACAATGCTAATGGCACCCATGTATGACACTTAAAGTACATGCAGTCAAAGGAGATGTATGGCAGTGAATGTACTTATGCATTAATGGCAGAGCTGATGGGTATGCAATGATGCTCGGGATTATTCTTAGTATGCTCAAGATGATATTGATGTGGTTGATCAGGCCCCTTGAACTATGCTCTATCCATGTAAGACCTTGGTACTAAGGGACAGGCAATGTTTTTGGTCATAGTCCTATAGGACTATCACAAAGATCCCATTGCAAAAAATTATATTATAAATCTGGGGGTGAACCCTATAGCTCACCTCAAAGAGGGTTTTTTCCTCTCAGGTTTGAATCAAAAATCTCCCCAATCGAAGCTACAGTGTGAAAGCTATGCCCATTTTTGTGCACTAGGGTCACCATGGACTAGATGCAGACCGCTCCAGGACAAGCATAGTAAACCCATTATAGAAAATTCTCATCATTTTCTATCACAAAGCTTAATACCTCATCTCGAAGAGGCCATTTCCCCCTCCGACTTGAGCCCAAAACCTCATCAATCAGAGTTTCCTACAAAGAGTTACGCCCCTTTTACTGACAGCAGGTCCTGTGGATTACATCCAGATGGCTGGCCAGAAAGGCAAAGGCAAGGCCCAAGAGGAACTCTAGAGGGAGATTAGAGACTCTCAGACCTCCATGAATGAGGAGCCAAGATCGGCGCAAGATTACCATGGTGACATACAGGAGGAAATGCCTGAAACAAACCCATATACCCTTCTCAATCACACCCTCTGCCAACATGAGCTCCGTCATATGGAACAACACAATGATATGGTCACCAACCACCGCCAAATGATGTCCAAGTTTGATGAAGCGATCGAGCACATGGATATCTCAAACTCGAAGAATCAATAGACCTTGGAGCAGCTCACTGCTCTTGTTGCTCAATTAGCGACCGCTTCATCCCAAGAGAAGACCAATGGCTCTAGGCATGAGTCTATATGTCCTCCACATCAGGAACCGTCGCATGGTCCACAGGGTATACTTGGTGCTAAGGGAATATCCCCTTCTATCTATGAGATCGAGGAACCCTCTCATATGCATGATGAGCCCCTACTGAATTCCCCCATCCACCATGCCAGCAACATCCATTTGAGGCCTTCTCCCACCTTGGGTCGGATTTCACCCACTCTACCTAGGAGTCCCCATGCACCCCATATGAATCAGCCCCATCAAGGACAATATGGTACAAATGGCTAGCCTGGCAATCATGGATAGCATGGTTATGATGGACAACATGGGCTTAATACACCATAAGGGATGTATGGACAGCAAGGCATGTATGGCCACCATGGGCCGCATGGACAGTAATGATTTCATGGGCAACATGGCACCTATGATTTGCGTGACAAGGTCATCCTAACAAAGTTCAATGGGCAATCCCCCTCACCATCTGACTTGGAGGAATGGACATCCAAGTTGGAGTCCTACTTCAATATCTACCCCCGCACTGATGATCAGAAAATACTTTTTTCCTCTCTCCACTTGGAAGGGTTTGCCCACACATGGTGGCGCTATATCAATTGGGAGAATCAACAGTTCATTGATTGGGAAGATTTCAAAATGCATATGGTCGAAGTTTTTGTATCCCTTGTGGAAAAATAATGGTTGGCAAGACGATGGTACACTCTTGACCAACGTAACCTCACTGTACGTGACTACACAAATCGGTTCATGAACTTGACCATGTATGTGGAGAGAATTAGTGATGATGCTAAATTGCACAAGTACATCTATGGGTTGGAACTGAGTCTATTGGCCAATGTCATGGCCCAAAAACCTACCACACTGTTTGATGCAATCAAATTGGCAGAGAGATGTTGAGATATCGAGCTCCACTCATGATACGCCAGGGTGACCGTTGTGTATTTATGTCACCGACTTGTCAGTTGCAGATGCGGTTGGTACACCGCCCATGAATAATAGCTACATGATAGCTATCCTTATCTACTCTAGTTCGTGGCTCAGTTAGTATGCCACCTTAGTTAGTTGAGTTTGGTTTTGAGACCCATACATAGGGTTCTTCTATTTCTTTGTACTAGAGTTCTTTTGGCTTACACAACTAAGAAGAGGAAAACTGTTTTCAGCCTCCACCCTTGTGTGTCTTCCCCCATTGTGCAAGCAAGAAATCTTCAAGCGAGACTCCTTCCTTCTCTCCCACAATCTTGACATGGTATCAGAGCCTTGTTCGTGGTAAGGAGCTCAAGAAAGCAAGCCAAGCTCGCGGTGTTCTGGTAAGAGGAGCAGTGTTGCTTTCATTTTCTGTTTTTGGGAGCAGATCTCTGCAGGTAGCACAGCCGGAAAGTGCAGGAGTGCATTGTCTCAGGTTGAGACACCCTTCGCGGTGAAGCAAGAGGGCAGTATATGCTGCGGGATAGAGCTTTAGCTCTTGGCGTCCCTGTTTTTTTTATTTGAGGCCATTTCGGGGCCTGTTTTGAAGGCAGAAGTTTTCTGCACGCACTCAAGAAAAGGCCCTGTTTTATGCTGTGCGACCATTGTTCTACAGGTCGGTGAAAAGTTGCCACAGAGATTGCATCGTATGCTTGTGTGCAGAGACATTGGGAGTTACAGAATCATCCCTGTTGCCTGTTGATGCAAAATCGTCACTAGGAAGTGACTGTGTGGTCAAATACCACTTTCGTCAGTTTTGCAGATTAGCCCTTGTGAGGCTGAAGCTGTGTTCTTTGCAGTGACAGAACTTTTTGCAGTGTTCTATAATGGCGTCTGATTCTCTCTCACAGATTGTCACTGAAAAGCTTGACAAGAACAACTTCCAAGCATGGAAGTTTAGAATGACGAATTTCCTTATGGGAAAAGGATATTGGGAATTTGTTGCAGGAAATGAAGAAGAACTAGTTCTTCCTGATGTTCCCAATCAACAGCAAATGCAGGCATTTAAAGCATGGCATGAGAGAGCCAGGAAAGTTATGTATTGGCTGTCTATCAGCATTTCAGACTCTATGATTGTGCATATTCAGGATGCAAGTATGCCAAAGGAGGCATGGGATACTTTGTCAAAAATGTATAGCACAAATACTCAAGCCAGGAAAATGCAGCTTAAGCAAGAGTTGCATAATGTGCAAAGAGAAAATATGAGCATCAATGACTACCACATGAAGGTGAAGAAGATTGCAGATGCACTTGCTTCCATTGGGTCGCCAGTGGAAGATGATGATTTAGTTTCTGTGACCTTGAATGGTCTAGGAAAGGATTATGCACAGTTTCGGACATCCATTTCAGTTCGTGAAAGATTTCCTGATTTTGAGGAGTTGATTGCTCTTCTAATTTCCGAGGAACAGAGAAATGGTGGTGCATCTTCTTCAGGAGGAACTTCAAAAGAAGCTGTCTTCTACTCAAATGCTGGAAGAGGTAGAGGCAGAGGTAGAGGAGGCCGATTTGGAGGCCGTGGTAGAAATCAGAATATGCAGCAAACTCAAGAAAACCAGTCCTATGGAGGAGGACGTGGTAACTCTAGAGGCAGGGGGAGCCAAAGAGGTCGTGGTGGATGGCAAAGAGGCCAAAATGCAAACAGTAATGTTGAATGCTACTATTGTGGTAAAATGGGTCATATGGCTAAAGACTGCTATAAAAAGCAGAATGACATCATGAATGGAAAACTGCAACAAGGGAATTATGCATCTTCTAGTAGACAGGGTGATGACAGAAATGAGCACTTGTTTATGGTGCAGCACATGAACAATTCTGTGACAAGTGCAGAAGAAAGCAATGATGTATGGTATGTTGACTCAGGTGCATCAAACCACATGACATGTCATGCAGAATGGATGGAGGATGCAAGAAAAATGGAAAAACCAGGATTTGTGGAGACTGGTGATGATACTGCACATCCTATTGTGCAGATTGGAAAAATTCCATTGTCTATGCAGGATGGGAAAAAGAAATACCTGTCCGATGTATTTCATGTCCCGAATATCACCAAGAATCTGGTTTCTGTCGGTCAAATGGTTGAGCAGGGCTTGCAGGTCAAATTTAATCCTCATGGATGCTTTGTTGAGGATATGAAAAATAAAGGTCGCTTCATAGCAAAAGGAAAGAAGAAGGGCAGAATGTTTACGTTGGATGCAGACATGTCTGAATTGAGTGCAGCAATGTTTGCACATGGGACCGGTGTAGTTGCAGATATTGATATCTGGCATAAACGCATTGGTCATGTTAATGTACAGCGACTTAAATCAATGCAGGCCCAAAATATTGTTACAGGATTGCCAAAATTCAAGGTTGCAGAAATGCATAAGGTATGTGAAGCCTGTCAGTTTGGAAAACAGGCAAGGAAACCATTTCCTAGACATGTTCAAGAGAGTGAGAAGCCATTGGAATTAATCCACTCTGATGTGTGGACTACTAAAGCTGCATCTCTTGGAGGCTGTCATTATTTTGTCACTTTTATTGATGACTATAGCAGAAAAGTTTGGGTGTATTTTATGAAAAAGAAAAGTGAAGTTTTTGGGCATTTCAAAACCCTTAAAGCTATGGCTGAAAAAGAAACAGGTCTGCAAATAAAATGCCTAAGGTCAGATGGAGGGGGAGAGTACCTCTCAAATGAGTTTGCAAAGTTCTTGCAGGAGCATGGCATAAAGCAGCAATATTCATGCAGTTATACCCCACAACAAAATGGAATTGCAGAAAGGAAAAACAGGCATATTGGAGAGGTATCTCGTGCCATGCTCAATGAAAAAGACTTGCCAGATTTTTATTGGGCTGAAGCAGTTGCTACAGCAGTCTACATAATGAACAGGACTCCCACTGCAGCAATACATGGAATGACTCCAGAGGAGAGGTATACTGGTAGGAAACCAGATATTTCTCATTTGAAAATTTTTGGTTGCATTGCCTATGTACATGTGCCAGATGAGTTGAGATCCAAGTTGGATCCAAAAGCTGAGAAGTGCATCTTTATTGGTTACTCTCTGCAGCAAAAAGGGTATAGATGCTATAACCCTTCTACTCGTAAGTTTACAGTGAGCAGAGATGTTGTTTTTGATGAGATGAGTAGCTGGTATAAACCAGTAAATGTGATTGATGATGTAGATGCACAAAATGGTAATGCTGTACAGAATTCACAGCAGTAGTCACAAAATATTAGTGGACCTGGAGCGTCCTCTAGCAGTGGTTCACATTCTTCGCCATGGACAGGCAGATTGAGATCAGGAGAATCTTCTCAAAGCAATGCAGATAGTGGTATGCAGGTATCACGAAAAGGAAAAGAGAAGGTTGATCAGCCCATGTTTGATGTGAATGCAGGTCACTCTTATGTGGATGGTGAATCCAGTGGCTCAGAACAGAGCATTGATGATGAGTTGGGTATTCCTTCTATTGTTACACCTGGAGTAAGGAAGACCAGGGATGTTTTGAGAGCACCTGGGAGTGAACCTACTTTGCGCAGGTCTACGAGAGCTAGGTATCCTGTGGATAGGCTGAAATATGATGGATTTACAGCCATTCACTATGCATATATGGTCAAAGTGATACAGGAATCAGAACCCACATCTTTTGAGCAAGCCATGGGAAAAGAAAAATGGGAGAAAGCCATGGATGAAGAAATGGATGCCTTGGAAGCAAATGCTACATGGGAGTTAGTACCTTTGCCTAAAGGTAAGAATGCAATTGGCTGTAAGTGGGTTTATAAGGTGAAGCACAATGCAGATGGTTCTGTGAACAGATACAAGGCAAGATTAGTAGTCAAGGGGTATGCACAAACATATGGCATTGAATATGAAGAAACATTCAGTTCGGTTGCAAGGATGGCAACCGTAAGAGCAGTCATTGCTATGGCTGCATCAAAGGGATGGTCTTTACATCAGATGGATGTAAAGAATGCCTTCTTGCATGGTGATTTGCAAGAAGAGGTCTATATGGAGCAGCCACCAGGTTATGTGCATGCTGTTCATCCTGAGTTTGTTTGCAGATTGAAGAAAGCTTTGTATGGCTTGAAGCAAGCACCTAGAGCATGGTCTGACAAGATAGGACAGTATCTTGTCACTATTGGCTTTCAGATTTCCAAGGCAGATTTCTCACTTTATGTGAGAAAAACAGAGAAAGGTATTATGCTACTTGTCATTTATGTTGATGATTTGATTATGACAGGTGACAGTGATGAAGATATCCTTCATGTGAAAATGCTATTGAAGTAGAAGTTTGAGATGAAGGATTTGGGAGAGCTGCGTTATTTCTTGGGCATTGAGGTGATTAGATCACCAAGTGGGATACAACTCTTGCAGAGGCAGTATGGATTGGACATGCTGTCCAAATATGGGATGACAGGCTGTAAGCCTATTTCAGTTCCTTTGGAGCAGAATGTGAAGCTGAGCACAGATGCAGGTGAGCTTCTAGAAGACCCTACTATGTACAGACGCATAGTAGGAAGTTTGATTTATATGACTATTACCAGGCCAGATTTGAGCTATGCTGTTGGATTGGTAAGTCAGTTTATGCAGGCTCCAAGGAAACCACATTTGGATGCGGCTAGACGCATACTCAGGTATGTGAAGTCCACATTGCAGTATGGACTATTTTATGAGAATGGGGTTCAGATACAGTTGCATGGATACACTGATGCTGATTGGGCTGGTAGTATTTCTGATAGACGATCTACCAGTGGATATGTGTTCTCTTTTGGGAGTGTTGCAGTCACTTGGAGCAGCAAGAAACAACCTACAGTTGCCTTGTCGAGCACAGAGGCTGAGTACAGGGGTGCAGCAATGGCTGCATGTGAGGTAGCTTGGTTGCATAAGCTACTTTATGATATGCATCAGTCTACAGATGGGCCAGTTGTCATTTATTGTGACAACATGAGTAGTATACACTTGGCAAATAACCCAGTCTATCATGCTAGAACAAAGCACATTGAGGTGCATTATCACTATGTGCGAGAGAGGGTTTTACTAGGTCTTATTGATCTAGTTTATATCAGCACAGAGGATCAGGTAGCTGACATATTCACGAAGGCATTGGGCGCAGAGAAGCTGCGCAAGTTCAGAGACCTGCTTGGTGTGCAGGAATTGGGATTGAGCTCGAGGGGGAGTGTTGAGATATCGAGCTCCACTCATGATACGCCAGGGTGACCTTGTGTATTTATGTCACCGACTTGTCAGTTGCAGATGCGGTTGGTACACCGCCCATGAATAATAGCTACATGATTGCTATCCTTATCTACTCTAGTTCGTGGCTCAGTTAGTATGCCACCTTAGTTAGTTGAGTTTGGTTTTGAGACCCATACATAGGGTTCTTCTATTTCTTTGTACTAGAGTTCTTTTGGCTTACACAACTAAGAAGAGGAAAACTGTTTTCAGTCTCCACCCTTGTGTGTCTTCCCCCATTGTGCAAGCAAGAAATCTTCAAGCGAGACTCCTTCCTTCTCTCCCACAATCTTGACAAGAGATATGCAAGAAAGTACCGTAAGAATGAGCATTTTCAGCAAGGTGTTGGACCTCCCTGCATTCCTTCATGATCAGCCCCATACGGTGGTGGTTTTTGAGGCACTTCTATGCCTAATAACAACCCCAAAGTACCCACTTACCCCGCCTTCCATGCTGAAAGAAAAATGGGCACTTTTGGGACAACATCGGGCTCTAATTCTGAAAATAAGTATGCTGAAAATAAATAGTCCACTGCATCACCTTCCCATGGATCCAGTAGTCAACGGTTCATCTCCCCAGATGTTGTGAAGGAACGGAAAAAAAAGGGCCTATGCTTTAAGTGTGGAGATAAGTACACTGCTGATCATGCCTCCAAATGTCCGTACAAGACAGCTAAGGTCAAAGTTCATAGCATGTATGTCATGGAAGATTGGCACACTGAGGAGGATGACCTGCCCATTGACCAGGCTGAGCCCACGAAGGATGTTGATCACGAGCAATACTATGACCCTGAGGATGGTTTTCCCTTTGACCCGGGTGGTGCTCCACCACAGATACTTGATTTAACATCCCACCCACCTCCCACTTCCCTTTGCTCGATCTCCTTGGATGGGTTCCCGTAGCCCCAGTACCCTTCGCATTCAAGGCAGTATCAATGGAAAGCATGTCTTTATCCTTGTGGATAGTGGAAGCACTCACAGTTTTGTCAATAAATCAGCCATTGATTAGTTGAAATGTACCCCTATGGCATTACACCACCCCTTGAAGGTCCAAGTAGCAAATGGATAAGAAGAAATCAGCACACATGTATGTCCTGCAGTTTTCTTATGCCTGGTTGAAAATTATGTGGCACTAGTTGATCTGATTGCCCTAGATATGGGCCCCATTGATGTTGTCTTGGGATATAATTGGCTGAAACAATTGGGAAAATTTGCTATGGACTTCTCTCAGCTTTATATGGAGTTTATGATGCATGGACAGCCTATCCACCTAGAGGGAGTTCAAGATCATACTGATTTTCAGCTCATTACAGCAAAGCAACTCAAACAAGAGTTTAGGAAATGCTCACAAATCTTTGTTTTGCAATTAAATAAGGACAATTCTGATTAGCCCTCCGCAGTATCTCATGATTCAGCCTTGCAGGCCTTACTTGAGGAATACAATGACTTATTTCAGATGCCTACATCTCTCCCTCCCAAGAGACAAGTGGACCACCCACTTGACCTAGAGCCCCATTCCAAGCCAGTGAATAAACCCCCCTATAGACTCTCCAAGTGTGAGCATGAAGAAGTTGTAAAGCAAATCAAGGATTTGTTGGAGATGATTTTGATTGAACTGAGTTCTTCCTCCTATGCATCCCCTGTCTTTTTAGCCAAAAAGAAAGATGGCTCATTTTGCATGTGCATTGACTACAGAGATGAACCGCTACCCCATCCCCCAGATTGATGATTTGCTGGATGAGTTAAAAGGGGCATGCTTTTTCACTAAGATTGACTTGCGCTCTGGCTACCATCACATTCATATGCACACATGAGATGAGGTCAAAAAAGCCTTTAGGACTGATCGTGGACTTTATTATTTTCTTGTGATGCCTTTTGGGTTGACTAACGCCTCTGCCACCTTTCAAAGCCTCATGAACAAAATCCTACAGCCCTTTCTGTTCAAGTTCGTGCTTGTTTTCTTTGATGACATCCTCATTTACAGCAAGTCATCTATGGAGCACTTGACACACGTTCAGAGGGTGTTTGACATATTGAGAGAGCATCGACTCTTTGCTAAGGAGAGCAAATGCATATTCATGCAGACATCTGTGGATTACTTGGGACATATTGTGAGCAAAAATGGTATACAAGCTGACCCGAAGAAGGTGCAATGTGTTAGAGATTGGCCCACTCCTTCCACCACCACTTCTTGTCTGGCTTCCTTGGTCTCTCTTCATTCTACAGACACTTCATTAAGCACTATGCCACCATTGTAGCACCTTTGACTGATCACTTGAAAAAAGAGTCATTCTTTTGGGATGCCACTGTGGATCATAGATTCAAACAGCTAAAGGATGCACTTACTTCAGCCCCCATCCTTGTTTGCCCTGACTCCTCTAAGCTATTTACCATTCATTGTGATGCTAGTGGCCGGGGTATTGGTGCAGTATTGTTGCAAGAGCATGGTGTGATTGCATTTAAATGCCGTAAGCTTGATGAGAAGGAGATGCAAATGAATGTATATGACCAAGAGATGTTGGCCATTCTCCATGCCATCAAGAAATGACACCACTATTTGTATGGCAACCGCTTCCAAGTAGAAAGCAACCACCGAGTCCTCCAGTACTTCTTGACTCAGTCCACTTTGACTCCTAAGAAAAGGCGATGGGTGGCAACCTTACCAAACTATGACTTTGATATTTCACACACTCGGGGCAAGGATAATATTGTAGCTGATTCACTCTCTCGAATGTGGGCATGCAAAGTGTCCTCTATCTCAGAATTGCACAGTGATTAGGTTGAAGAGCTCCAAGAGGCTTACTTGTTAGATACTCACTTCAGCCACACATTTCAAAAATTATAGCACGGGGTTATGGCTGAAAACTCCCAATATCAGCTCGAGCATGGCCTTATTTGGCCCCATGGCAAGATTGTCATCCCGCACACTTCCCCCTTCACGCAGAAGATCATGGAAGAGATGCATTCTTGCCCCACTGCTGGTCACTTGAGTGTTTTCAAAACATATGATAGGATTGCCAAGAGCTTTCATTGGAAAGGCTTATGGAGGGACGTCAAGGACTTTGTGACCAAATGTGTTCCATGCCAACAGAACAAGGATAGTACACTCTGGCCTCTTGCAGCCTCTCCCTATCTCTGAAGGGAAACGGACTCACATCACAATGGACTTTATCACTGGCCTTCCTGCGACTAAGAAAGGGTGGAACAGTATCTATGTGGTAGTCGATCGCCTCACCAAAGCTGCCCACTTTATCCCCACTAAGATCCAATATACTGCCTCTCAGGTGGCCACTCAGTTGATGGAAAATGTCTTCAAGCTGCATGGCTTACCACAAGTCATAGTACATGATCGGGATGCAAAGTTTATGAGCAACTTCTGGCAGACAGTTTTCACCTCCATGGGGACCAAGCTTGCTCCATCCACTGCATACCACCCTTAGACTGATGGCCAAACTGAGAGAGTGAACAAATGGCTTGAGACATATTTGAGGCACTTTTGCCATGATGTACAGCACAGTTGGGATATGTGGCTTCACTTGGTTGAATTTGCATATAATAACTCCACACACTCTAGCATTGGATTTTTCTCCTTTGAGGCCTTATATGGGTATAAGATTTCCTTTCCCATAGTCTTGTTTACTAATAAGATCAACCCTCAGAGTCAAGCTGAATTGGATTGCATGCAAGCTTTACTTCAGCAATGCAAAATGAACCTTCAAAAGGCCCAAACACACATGAAACTCTATGCTAATGAAAAATGAAGGCATTTGGAATTCCAAGAGGGGGAATTGGTCCTTTTGAAAGTGCCTAAGTCCCGCTACTCAACTCTCAAAGAGGGCAGCAGTAACAAGCTAGCCCATCACTTCTATGGCCCATACTAGATCTTGAAGAGAGTTGGTGACTTGGCCTACCGCTTAGAACTCCCCCCTACCACCAAAATCCACAATGTGTTTCATGTCAGCCAGCTGAAACCCTTTGTAGGCTCTTCAATGGATTATGTGGAAGAACGTCCCCCCATAGATGAAGAGGGCATCACTCAATATGTCCCTGAAGCAATCATTGGGCAGTGAGATAAGCACTTACGATCCCAATCCATCAAAGAATACCTCATCAAATGGCAAGGACTACCCTTGGAAGAAGCCTCTTGGTGCCTAGCAACCATCCTCAATGAATTTCCCTACCTCCGTGAGCCCCAACGGCTAGAAGACTAGTCAATCGTGCCCCAAATTGACCACCCTCTGCCCGCAGACTGCACACTGTTTCAAAACAGCTTTGTACTTACTCAAATCACATGCATGTGCATTCTACATAGGCTGAAAGTACTTGTCATAAGCTCTGTTTTGACATATGGTATGCCCTATTCAGAGCAGCCTATCAAAAGTTGTGACCAGTTCACTTCAGCAGACCGGTCCCGAACTACATGTTGTCCCTAGTCTCTCCACACCTAATTTTCACTGTCAAAGGGCTCTGAGTAGTACTCTGCAACCCTCCCTTAGCCCACCCATCACTCCCCTCTATTTCTCCTTGTTTTTTAGGGCAAAAACCTTTAGAGTGGGGATGGATTGTAACAAGCGGGATACACGCCAACTAGGGTTTAGACACCCCGTCACACTGACTGGGGTATTTAAGGTGTAAGAGCTCCAGATTAGGGCAACCAGTTATTATCAAGATCATACTCTTCACCTTCATCTCCAGCTTCCATGGCTTTCTCCTCCCCAAATTTTAGAACACCATCACATTCTTAACTCACCTCAAATAATTGAACAGAGTATGCAAAATATATTATTTAATTTGTTGTAAACCATTGTCTCTCCTTTTGCTCCACAGTACATATCCTCGATGTGGAATGGAACTCCTAGGACCTATAGAATCTTATCATTTACTTACTTTCACATTATTTTGACTGATGTTGGGTTTGGAAATATTAATCCATGTAGCTTGGATCCCTTTATCTTCAAGTAAAGGATTTTGTAAATAGCTATGTATTCCTTGTTGGATATACCAGCCTCATCCAACAAGGCATGAATATCATTTGACCTAACTTAGTTTTCTTCCAAGAAGGCCTCAATCTCTTTTTTTGTTATCTTTTGATAGTTTGGATCCTTTAAAATTTATTTGATAGCTTCCTTATTGGGAGAAGCATTTTAATGTGTGCAATGTTAAGATGGCAAGCTCAACATGTGCAAACATTGATGATAGACCACTTAGTTAGATGGGTCCTCATATCTACAATTAGCATGTTGGTGGTCATTATGACTATTACATGGCCACTAACTTATTACTTATTATATTTATTTTGTTACACCTATCTACAACTGGTATAGTTATAGCATCAGTTGATTAGTATAGTCTGTTATGCACTATTTGACTTAGTCAGCTACTTTCCTTTATGTTGTATCTTATCTATACTTTGTGTACATTGTATTGTGTAAAAGAAGAAGAAGAAACTAGTAAGAAAATATTTTTGTCTCCATCTCCCCTCTAATGTTCTTGTGTGCGCTTCCTTTTTTATGTATGATGTATGTTTGATGTAGCAACTCAAACAAGTCCTCCACCACACGATTTGTGACATAGTATTAGAGATGCACCACTCATAGAGGCTAGGTTTGGAGGCTTAAGTGAAGGAGAAGAAGCAAGGATTCAAGCAAGTCAGCAATAGGATAGAAACTCTCCCCTTCTCCAACTCTTTCTCTTGGACAGTACTTATGGAGGCACTAAAAGCAAGGAAGAGAAAAAATCCCATATTTTTGTGAGATTTGATGTGCAAACAAAGTACTATATATTCTACTTTTTTGGCCATCTAAAGATATTTCAAGCCTTGTTTTAGACCTGCAAGATTATGGATAGCAATTTTAGGTATATTATGATTTCAATTATGTTAATCAAAAGTGGGTATATAGGTTACAGATTTTGAATTTTTAAGTTTTGTGAAGAAAACATAAGTTTTATTTGCAAACAAGTTACTGACTACATATACTATTGTGAAACGTTGCAGAAGACTTGCTTACTGTTTTGTATAAATTTTGTGATAATGGCTACCCCATCATTGAGAAGCAAGCCAAGAACAACTATCCATCATGGAAGTTCTATGTGACAAACTTCCATAATAAAAAAGATATCTTTGAGTTTGTCATGGCTTCCTTTCTCTCTTTCTCTCTTTCTCTAGCTTTCACGGCTTCCTTTCTCTCTTTCTCTCTCATTTTATCTTTCTTTCTCTTTCTCTAGTCTTTCTCTCTCGTATTCTCTCTCTCTCCCTCTCATCTTTGCAATCTTCTCTCTCCTCTCCTCGCTCTCTAGTTCTTTTCATTACACACACATATAGTTGATATATTTAAGAGCAAGTTAAAGGAAGGTAAACTTAATTTTTAACACTTCAATTTTATTTTTTTCTATAAATAATAAAGAAAACCAGAGAAAAATAAAAAATAAAAAAATACCAATAATTAGAAAATATTGAAAATGTCATAAAGTTCTGAAATCTACAAAAACATTCCATATACATCTTCAAAATTCACAAAAACTAAGGTTTTTATTCTTAAACTATGCATTTCAATAGCGTGGGGTGGCCTTGGTGTGCTGTTCATCGCAATCTAAATGAATAAATGAGTGAAATTTTAATAATTTTGTTGATAACTGATGATTTTTTATGTAATAAGTTATTCTTGTGCTATTTATATATCCAAAGTTATCATGAGTTAGGAAGACTCAGTGCCTTTGTGTTTGTGGAACAATCCTACAACATGTAGATAAAACTCATGGGAGAAAATAAAAAGAATGTTTGTTGCACTTGCACTTTATTTGCCACATTAAAGATTCTTGAGCACATTTCATTCACATCATATATTCATGTATTCTTTTGTGCACACTATTGCATTGCAATTGTCTTCCTTGTTTGAGCATGTGAGGTGCATCCAAGCCATTTAAGTGGGGGGGAGGGGGGGTCATAAAGGATTTGAGGTGAGGAAGAGTAGAATAAGTATAATGATTTGTAAAACAAGACAAGGACCAAAAAGACAATCTCTAACCAATGTAGTATGCTCATTTATTAGAGGCCATGCTACTTATCTAGGGAGGAGCCTATGTTATATGTATGTGTGGTGTACCAGACACCTTTATGTTAGGCACTCTAGCTTGGTGTTTGGGACATACATCTAGTTAGGTAATGGACTAAATGTAGTTTTTGAGTGTTAAGAGAGGTCTTCTAGCTTATTGCCAATCATTCATGGTCGCGTATCCATGGGGATTGGTTGTATGAGATTTGATAGTGACCTCAAAAAGTGAGAGAGCTTATATCAGGCCTATTTTAGTTCTTGAGATAGGTGGTGCATTTTTTGGGAGTTCTTTAAGACTCCTAGTAAGGGCCTAAATTTTGGTTGTAAAGTGTATGCCTTTTGTTTAGAAGCTGAGAGAGAACTGCATAGGGAAGATTGAGAAAGAAGGCTAGTAACCTCTCATATTCAATGAGAAGTGTGAATAGCGATTAAGGAGATGTGTGGAGATCTTTCAACCCATCATAGTACAACAATCATTGTGTGTGTAAAAGTGAAAGTTTACCTCTAGCGCTAGTAGTAGGTCACCCCTCCAAGGACTAGTCATAGGGTGGGCCGACTTCACCTAGTCCTTTAGTTGTTTCAAAGTCTATTTCTATATCTACAATGATGGTGCAACATCCACCTTTGATACCCCCTCAAGCAATCCAGATTCTGGTATAGTTTCCCTTCTCACATTAGGGTACCCATTGCACATGTTCAATATTGATCCAAATGAGGACACATAGTTATACATAAATGATTTTCAAAAGTAAACTGTCAACTACCAAGTAAACGAGAAATCTCACTACATAATGGTCTTTAGCATGACCCTAAAGGAAAATGCATCCCAATGGTATTATTGCCTCAATGACCAATATGCAAGGGTTTTACACCTCTTTCATAGTGAAGTTTTCCCTAAAAAAGGTGGGCAATATTGATTACAAGTCCTTAAAGAGATTGGCCAAGGGTTCAATGAGAGTGCCAAAGTGTATGCTTAAAAGCTATGCAAGGCTTTTCGATATTTGGGTGCAATCATTCCACTACCTCTTGCTACTAGATTGCAATTCTTGTTAGAAGGGTTGGACTTTACAATCCAACTCCACTTGAGTAACACTGTAGTTAATGACCTTGATGCCCCCATAACTAAAATGGAGGGGGTAGTGTAATACTTCCATGCAATTAAAAGTTAGTTGGTGAGTTCAAAAGTTAGTCAATTAGTAAGCTAGTAAGGTTACTAACTAAAGTAAAAAGTAACTAACAATTTTTTTAAAAAAATGAGGATCATAATCGGACATTTTTTTTTGATAGACAAGGATTGTAGCCACCCATCACAAAAGTTACCATGTGAACACGAGTTATGAGCCATATTAGTCATTAATGTCAATGTGTATAGTATGGATGGTCCAAAGTTACTAGATTTTTGGACAAAACTAGCATATTTTTTATATTTTGAATATTATTTATTGTAAATATACTAAAAAGCAATGGAAATTTCTAGAACATGATATCATGTTAAAAAATCAAGTGGTTTTTAAAGCCAGTTTTGGAGATTTAATGAAAAAAAGAAGGATTGGCGAAATTGCACACATCGCGATCACAATTTATAGGCAGTAAATAGCACTTTGAACAGGGAGAAAGAGTGATCTAGAAGATTTCTAAGAAAGTGTCTTGGAGTTTTACCCCCCTTTCAGAGCCAACGAAACCATCAAATTTGTGATTTGAGCATCATATTGCATCTTAGAAGTTTCAAATTGTTGATTTTGCCAAGATCCCCGCCATAAAGAGCTCTTCTTCTCAGTCAACACCACAACCCTTCTTCTCTAATTCAACTATAAATAAGAGGCATGGAGAGTAGTTTAGAGAAGCACAAGGAGACTCCGAGAGGCTGCGAGAGGAAGGTAAAAGGATACCGCTCTGAGAGCCTACAAGAAGGAGATATATATATATATATATATATATATATATATATATATATATATATATATATAGAGAGAGAGAGAGAGAGAGAGAGAGAGGAGTTACTCCAAGAGGCTGCAAGGGAGAGAGTTAGCTGTCTCAATCTTTGACTAAGCCATCTTCTCTTACACTCTCCCATCTCAAATTTATTCTTCCTTCCCTATCTCTCAAACACGCTTGCAGACAATGGGTCCAAAGCGATGAGGTGGAAAGACCATGGGAACCACCGCAACTGGTCAAAGAACAGGTATTGCCAAAGATATGGGAATGCCCGAGGTTGCCGAAATTGCCACTACCACAAAACATCGGGTGGTGTGGCAAACACGAGCGAAAGAAAAGACAAAATTCCCAATGTCGTCGTGCCAAACCAGGTTATTCACCACTAGGCTATTATTTCGCCACATAAAATAATAAGGTTTATGCCGAATTTCTTAAAAAAACGGTAGTCTTTGCATCAAACAGTACAAGAGCTACTTGTTAGATTGCACGAACAACATCCGTATAAAAACTAAATACGTGAAATATTAGCTCTATATTTTACACTTACATGAATTGATAGTTTCATCTAGAAAGCATACTAGTACATGCATAAACAATTAATCGCTATGATTTATAGTTAGATTAATTGAGATTCTAAATCGTGGAATCATGATGGAAATAATTGCAAGAGGTTATTGCACATATGAATTTATGCGCTCTTGAGATTAGTAAAATAACTCGATATAATTATTGTCAAACACGGCAAGGTTAAGTGTTGACTAGTGCTTAAAAGGTGAAACTCTATTTAAAGGATCTGTAAGTCATCTCGTTAAGTTATTGGCACAATATATTTCTTTAAGGAATTTTGCTTAAGTTGGGTAGGATAGCCCAAACAAAAAATTCATGCCTTGCTTAGTATGTTGTAAGAGATGTAATGAACACTTCTTTATGGGGAGGAGAATCCTCATTAGAATGTGAGGTTACTTAGGATAAGGTCTACCTTGGCTATGGAAGTTGTGAACTGCGCGATGATGTGATTGCTATTGTTTGAAAGGATTCTTTGTGTTTGCTAGAATCTAGATCTCTGATTGAAAACATTGACAAATAGGATAAAAGGAAAGGCTGCGCTAGGCTACCCTCAAGCTGGTTGCGAGATCCTACTCCAAGGGGGTCATGGTTATCGCTTCAAGAGGCTTGGGACGAGCTCCATAGCGAAAGGTTTGTCTGTAGGGATAGTCTCAAACAATAGGAAATGTAGGTTCCAAAGGGGGTTCTAGTCGTAAATTCTGCATTATTTTGAGAATCTAACGAGCCCCTTTGTGACCCAGGATGGAATCTTAGAACCCTAAATAATAGTAGTTACAAGGGTGGAATCTTGGCGGACAAAATACCCTCCTAGAATTCTATGTATCTTTTTCATGGTTGAAAAGATGGAGATTGTAATAAGCTTCCAATATAATAAAGAAGTTTGTTTTATTCAAGGATTTTTTGAATTGTATCTGTGTCCGTGAGATCAATTATGTGAAGGAACCTATGATTTAACGAACTAATTAAGGAAGATGGTTGTATATGTTCTGATAAATGTGTTGTAGGTAATTAAAAAACTAAAGATGATTCCCTCATCAAAGGGAAGTGGGCGGGCGTTACCCTCAATGGGTCCTTCCTACAGTAGGGTGGTCCCGGTTATTTGGGAGCTTTTTTATATCAACGATAGAAATAGAAATATGATAAATTGACCAACTAGTCGTTAGGTAGAATCAATTTGCATTGTTTTAGGGGGCCGAAATGGGATTTTGCCTAATGGGTAGGAGGGTTGATGTACCGCATTCCCCTTTGTCTCCCATTATCTTTGAACCAAGTGCAATGGCAAGTCTACTTTAGATCAAGTAATCCTATAGAAGTGGAAACTCGAAAATACTGATACTAGTTGGCTTCTAGGAGACCTATCTAATTTTAGGAACTTGAAAATTTAGGTCAATCCTAGTGGGTTCGGCCCCGAAACTCTTCCATTGCCATGTAGACTCAACAAGATTTAAGTGACAAACCCCGTAATGTTCCCTGGGAGTGCTAGACGGAGTCATTTGGAAAACCTACTGATGGACTACTAAAAGGTGTGCCTTGGAATGAGCCTGGTGGACACCTCACAGTTTTTGTATTAGAGCGCACATTAGTATAGAATATGACGTAAGCTTAAGAAAAATATTTTTTAAAAAAATACAGCCTAGGACATGTTTTCTTCTCTTTGTTAATGTATGTTTTTGAATTATGGCAGAATAATGAACCTTGGAAATGATTCTTGATCTTTCAAGTAATCTTTATGTCAACTATGCATTCATCCAATTTTGCCTAGAAAATTCAGATGATGCAGGTACTAGATCAGTTGTACAACCCCTCACCTCTATATCGTGAAAGACAATGGATGATTAGTAAAGGATGCTGCTATAAAGATGCAAGTCATCTAGCTTATCTTCAGAATAATCTGAAAAGGGTAAAATGGATGGAAGATCTTAAAGGAGTCGAAATCTATCTATTTTATGAGGCCACTATAAACTCAACCATGTATACTAGAGGCAAGAAGATCAAACTAAACTAGTACATCTATGAGGAAGTTACGAAGATCCTTCTAGCTAACAGAGTAAAAGTCATAGGTCGCTCTAGTTGCTGCAACTACAAAAAGGATGGATTTCTTGAACTCCCTCAAAAATATAGATTCCTAGATATCTACTCTCAGAATCCAAGTTACTTCATAAGGATGTATCATAGTGTCATGCTTAGATTGTAGCAAGGAATCATTTTCCAAAAAAAAAAAGATGAGCATGTGAGCTATTTGATTACATTGTACATCTATTATAATACAGATTGATTGATACTTTATCGATTAGAGAAATAATGGAGCCTTATTTCCCCTTGAAACCTCTGAAATTGCAGTTTAACTTTAGCAATGGAAAGAGAGTTTTAATTGAAATTGTTTCAATTAATCAAGCAAGAAATAGTTTGAGTTTCAAACTCTAATATTAATGCTATATAAATTTTGTAAAGTTTAACTTGGGAATTGTTGAAAACTTCCCAGAAATTTGCACCCACAATAATTCCCAACGAAGCTCAAGAGAAAAGGAATCTTTTGAAGCAAGTCAAACCTCTGGAATTTGACTAGAAATGTGAGAATATGGAAGTCGATGCAAAAATTTGGATCGAATCCACGAAAGATTATTTTACTCTTGCTGGAACTGTCCCAACCAACCAAGCCATGATCGCTAAGCTAAAATTAATTGGCGAAGCTCGACTCTGGTGGAAACAGTGGTGTTGAGATCAAGGTGTCCCTGAAAATACCATTACTTGGGATTTCCTGAAAGATGCTTTGTTGAAAAATGGAACTTGGGATTTAGTTAAGCTGCTTGAAGGCAAGATGTCTATTGGTTGCAAGTGGGTTTACAAAGTCAAATATAAATCAAATGGCTCACTTGAGAGATACAAAGCCAGGTTGGTTGTGAAGGGTTATGCTCAATAGTATGGGTTGGACTATGAAGGAACGTTTAGTCTTGTTGCAAAGATGGTAGCTGTATGGACTATCATTGCATTAATTGTCTCCAAAGGTTGAAATCTATATCAGATGGATGTAAAGAATGATATTCTGAATGGTGACTTAATGGAAGAAGTCTATATGGATCAACCAAAGGGATATCACATGCTCAATATCCATCTTATATTTATAGATGAAAGAAAGCATTGTATGGATTGAAACATACACCATGGGTGCATGTGATAGTAGCTCATATCAAGTGCATTCTTGACTTCTGTATTATTCAATTCACTTGGAGACCAAGCTATCAGCTATGTTGCTTGGAAAACCTTGAATTTTACACTATGATTGTAATCCCCATGTGTGAAGGGATTTAAGAGGATGGAAAATTAGTAAAACCTTAGTCTTTTAAGAAAAAGGAAAAGAAAAATTAGTATTTTAAGAAAAAGGAAAAGAAAAAATGGACTACCGTTGACTAATCGAGTACCACCACCTTTTTTCCATTAATCACAATGCTTCACGCCAATTTCATCAAATCATGTGCAAAGGATATCCATCACACTCCACTTATCATTGTCATCATTAGGTTGCAAATCACCACACATTGCATAGTATATACAAAGCAAAACCATATATGTAATACTTAGCCTTAAACTGAGGCTTTTGAGGCATATAAAAGCCTTACCATTAGCCTAAAACAAAGATGATTTCCCTTTTTCTTGCTAGTTGTTGCTATTGTATTCATAAAGAGAGAGAGAGAGACTCTGTGTGTGTGTGTGTGTGTGTGTGTGTGTGTGTGTGTGTGTGTGTGTGTGTGTGTGTGTGTGTGTGTGTGTGTGTGTGTGTGTGTGTGTGTGTGTGTGTGTGTGTGTGTGTGTGTGTGTGTGTGTGTGTGTGTGTGTGTGTGTGTGTGTGTGTGTGTGTGTGTGTGTGTGTGTGTGTGTGTGTGTGTGTGTGTGAAGGGAGAAGAGTAGAGGCAGAGAAGGGAAGAGTAGAAAAAAAGAGAGAGAAGGGGGGTAGAAAAACAGAGAGATAAGGGGACAAGCAGAATAAGAGAAGGGTAAGGAGGAGAATAGAAAAAGGATAGAAGAAGGGGAAATAGAGTAAGAAGAGATGGTGAAAAGAAGGATATAAGAGGAAAGAGGAGTACGAGTAGGCGGATTAAGGGAAGAGGGGGATATAAGAAGAGGATAGAGGAGGAAGTAGGAGTAGTAGGGTGAAGAGAAGAAGAAGAGAGTGGAGGAGTAAAGAAAAGAGGAGAATCACAAAAGGAAAAGAGGATCATCATCATCAACTACCTATGCTTCCGTACAAGGAATCCTCTTCTATCTTATAGAAATTCTATCCACACACCACCTCCCTATAATCTCTAGCACTTGAGGAGGACTCCACCCTTCCTCGTCTCACAAGGGATCCATCTATCCACTAGAGGCTTCCAATCATATCTTCACGACCCAACAAAGCATATGAGGACTCCACCCTTCCTCGTCTCACAAGGGATCCATCTATTCACTAGAGGCTTCCAATCATATCTTCAAGACCCAACAAAGCATATGAGGACTCCCTATTTGCAATGGCCCCAAAGAGATGATACTTTGGAGTGGGGAGTGTAGGAGCTACAAATGTAGTTGCGAGCATGGACAACACACCATCTCAAGCAACACCATCCTAGGTTCCTTTCATAAGCTTATCCAATGTTTTTCCAAATTTAAATGAAAATTTTAGCATTGGAAAATTAGGCATGTTAAAACTTTGACAAGAAAGGATTGTTAAAATAAAGTATAAACTATTAATTTAGATTATAAAATTTGAAAGGAAAGGTAGACTGCATGACATTACAATACATTGAATTAAGCTCTACTTTTAGCTGCATGTAAGCAAAGTGCACTAAATAAATCAATTTTTGATTTAAAAAGGTCCATTAGAAAAATCCATAATAAATTTTGATAAGAATTAGGAATCAAGTAATTGCATCAAGAATATTTTTCTTGGCATTTAAGAATCATGTACACATAGGGAAAAATAAATTAAGATAGTTAAAAGTAAGGCATTAAATTTGTTGAGTAAAAGTACCCTCTTTAATAGAAAAAATGCCAATATTATTAGTTAAGCTGAAATTATTGAATTGTGTACATAGTCATTAGAAGCCTAGGATATTTGAATTGGCTCAATTTGCCAACATAACAAAGTAAAGTACAAACCCTAGTTCAAGAAGTCACCCAAAAACAGATATGATTCTCTTTCGAGAAAATAGAAGTTTAAAATTCTTAAGGAAAATACTTGACTTATTAGCTTGCATAGCCTCTAAGGTAAAAATCAAGATTCAAAGGTTTCCAACTTAGTTTCCATAGGTTAAGATGAATCTGAACCACACCCTAAACATAAAATTCTAGTGAAATAGTCAAGAGTCATAACAAGGCCAATCGACCAACCTTCAATAAAGGTTTAGATTGAGAAAGATTGCAAGAAAAAATCTAAATAAGTTAGAAAATTTAGTAATAACTAAGGAAAGATCCAAAAAAGAAGACTAATTAGAATTGAGATTTTAAAGGGAACCTTGAAAAATCCAAAGGGAAACTAGAAAAAATCCAAAGGGGAACTAGGAAAAATCCAAGAAGGGGACAAGACCAAGTTAGAAAGAATTGCAGCTAGGTTAAAATATTACTTTGATTGCCTCCGTATTTGTGTATAAATGTTGCTTGAAATTTTTTTTCTTGTGCTTGCAATGATGCATACAAGTTTAATTGATGCACTTAGGAAGTTTGATTAAACTAGTTGAAACCCTAATGTACTAAATTTGCAATAGGATAAAAGGAAAGTGTGTGAGACCTTTCCCAAGGCTATTTGTAGATCCCTTCACCAAGAGGGATTGGTTTTTACTTTCTTAGAGAGTTTGGACCGACCTTGATGGCAAGAGGTCACTCTGTAGTAGGGGATCCTTGGTTGGGCAAGAGGAGTTGAGGGTGCTATGAGGTTTTTAGCTAGTAAACTCTTAGGCTCCTAGAAATTATCCAAACTCTTGTTTGACTTAGGATGGACTTGTTTAGGGCCCCTTTACTAATTAGGGAAAAAATCTTGGTAAAATAAAGGCCTTTAGATCATTCTTCTATATGGGTGAATTGTGAACACTTGTGTAAGATTCTCTAATAAACAAAGAAGTTGTATTCCAAGGGATTATTTTTATTGTTTGTGTTTTGTGACATAAGTTATGTGAATGAATACTATGACTAAGTAGGCTAATTAAGGAAGTTGATTTTGATTTTATAACATAAATATATTAAGTAAATAGATAACTAAAGCTATCCAATGCAGGGAAGTGGGAGGCTGAGATTTCTCTGACGAATCCACTCTAAGAGAGGGTGGTCTTGGTAAGCTAAGAGCTTCTCCACGTTTCGATGCATTATAGTATAGGAACATTGACCACATAGAATTAGTCAGCATCTTGACTCCGTATCCTTTTAGGAGAATGGATGAGACTTTTCCTTTTAGAAGAATGGATGACATACCCATATTCCCCCTTGTTTCTCACTCTCCTCGAACCAAGTGCAATACAATTCGACAGGAAATCTAGCACAAGAAGATACTTGAATACCACTGATGCTAGTTTATCTAAGACACTTGAAGACCACCAATTCTTGTGGAAAAAACCAAGACCTTTCGCTGCAAACTGGACTTAAGAGAGTCTTAGGTAGCAAACCTTGTGTTATTCAAAAGAGTACCAAGTGGCATCGCCTAGAAAAATATCTCGATGGACCATTAAATTGTGCCATTGAGGATATCTTAGAGTGGGCACTCCACACAATCAAATCTGCTTATGTGTGGATTTCAAGGAGCTAAGTAAACAGGCATTCAATGATTACTATCCTTTGCCCTTTATCTATTGGATCAACTAGCAAGGTGAGAGATATATCCTTTTATGGATTTATTTATGGGCTATAATCAAAGGGACATAGCTAAATAAGGCAAGTTCAAAATAATATTTATTATCATCTTTAATACTTTTGCATACTATTGCATGGCTTTTGGTTTGTATAATGCTCCTTGATCATGGCAAAGGATGGATGATAAGACATTTGCCAATATCTCCCTAAGGAACTTAGGGTCTTTATAGATGATTTTGGGGGCTACTATAAGCCATGATAGATAGCTTATTGTCCTATGTAAGTGCTTTGAGCATTGCCATGAGTACTATATAGTGCTAGCTCCTCCAAAATATATATTTGGGGTGCCTTATGATTTATTGGTGGGTCATATTTTGAGTGTAGTTGGAATTGCTATTGATATTGAAAAGATAGTTATTATTATCCTCATTAATAAGCCCACCTACCACTAGTCCTAGAGAAGTCCACAATTTTGTTTCATCTATGGGTTACTATAAGAGGTTTATCAATCCATTGGCTAAGTGTTCATTACCATTAATGAAGTTTTTGTTGCACAAGCATGTTTTTGAACCATGAAAAGCAGCATTTTAGGATGTCAAGATGGATTTAACCAAAGCACTAGTGTTAAAGGCTCCAAAAAGGGGGAATTTTTTCTATATCTTCATAGCTACAATAAGACATGGCATCAACTATTGCCTATCCCACATTTGGGAGATGCAACAATATCATACATTGCTTTTGCAAGCTAGAAGTTGGGTATTTTAGAGCTTTGATGTAGTTGTTTAGAGAAAGTTTTCTTGTCTATGGTATTTACCACCAATAAGTTTAGGCATTAGATTCTTTATGAGAAGATGGTGTTTTTCACTGAGGCTGAGGGGTTATACCTATTGTAGAATAAGCTTCAATCCCTTGATCACCTAGCCAACCTCCAAAAAATTAAAGAAATTATTGAATTTTTAGTAGATTTTGGTGAGCATAAGGAAGAGTAGGCTGATATCACAATGACTGCAATGATTTATGTAAGATTTGTGAAAAATGTGGGATCTAGAGCATGGCAGTGAGTTACGGTGGATGGAAGGAGAAGTGTGGACTCATGATGGAGAAGACAAAGACACTGTTTGTTACACAAGTGAATTAGGTTCCAAGATTGAGACTTGGACTCATAAACACAATCTTGTGTACGTGGACAATGACATTGACACTTCACTGAAAAGAAAAGAGTACTATCATTGCATTAAGAAAAGGAAGCAAGTACAATGCTTTATAGGAAAGTAGGAAACTGCAGTAGGCACCATTGTGCATATGGGATAGGTTAGCCTGCATATCCTTGACCCTGAAGCTCCATACAAAGAGGCTGTTTAGTGAGTGTGATTGCTGATTCTCAACACCCCTCCTCAATCACAACTAGAAAGGCACAAAGTGTGTAGAGGCTGTAAAATGAGAACCACCTGCAAAGTGTGGGCACACCACAAACATGGTAGACACTAGAGGATGTCGCAGAAAAGGCTAAGTGTGGGCACCAAAACATGATGGACATCCAGAGGCTGTAACAAGGACCTCACAAAGTGTACAGGGACTGTAATGCCAAGTTACATGAGTTTACAAAGCTTATGGCAGGAAGCATTAGGGCAAGGAAGTACAAGGCTTTTAAAACAATCTATCAGAGTAATGAGAGTAGAAGGACTGATGAGTCCTGTCCTTCCGATCCTGGTGGTCTTCATCTTCATCTTCTTCTTCATCTTTTGGTCCATGACCTTCTTCTTCTTTCACAGCTGCAAGATAGGACTTTTGGGACCTCTTTCTAGCATGACAGAACTTCTCAGTATGTCCGGTCCTTTTGCAGAAGTCACAGAAGAGCGGTTCCTTTTTACCTTTGTATCTGTTGTTTACATATAACATTTGTTCATCCTTTGAAGTGCTGGGCTCTTCTTTTCTTTTAAGTTTCTTTTCTTCTTCTAACAGTGATGCCTGGATATCAACAAGTTCAGGATTTGGCATGTTGATTAAAGTTGTTGATACATTATTATATTCAGGAGGCAAACTCTTAAGTAGAACACCGATGCAAACATGTTCATCCATTTTAATGTTGATTCCTGCAAGTTGGGTTAGGAGTCCTTCCATGTAATTGAGATGTGTGGCAAGTGATGTGCTGGACTTCATTTCAAGCCTGAAGAACTCAATCAAGAGACCATACTTTGATGATTTAGATTGTGCACCGAACAAGGTGTCAAGTCTTTTCCATGTATCCTCTAAGGTCTCACAGTTATCCACATGGTGGATATAACAGTCGTCTAGCTCCAGTTTGATAATGGCCTGGGCTCTGTCATCATATGAGCTTGATGCGGGTTTGCCAGGTGTGAAACCCGACTCCTTTGAATCGAGCATTTGGAGAGTCTTTTCCCATGTTGAGGTTGCAAGATCAACAGAAAATCAACACCAGAATTTTGAGATTTTATCAGTAGAAGAGCAGAATGCAGTGTGTCAAGAGACACAGTTAGTGACAGTGTGAAAACACACTATGTCAGTGTTGATGTTGAGCTTGATTCTTCTTGTTCGGGATCGTGCGGTTGTTCTTCAATCTTCTTAGGTCCTTCCCCTCCTTGATTTGATGCTGGGTCAATGGATTAGAGTGACAGAGGCTTGGGTTGAGTGTCAGGAGAGAGAAAAACTGAGGAAAAAAAAGCTTGAGAAATTTTTGGCTATGGTGGAATTAGGGTTTCTGAGACAGGGGCCTGGTTTTTCTCAGATTGCAAGAGCTATACTTGATCATTTTCAAAAATTTTTACATGCCTAGGAAGCTGACTTCATGGGCTATCAAAGCCCTATGAAAATCGTCAAGATCGCAGGCAGTATGGCGCGTGTAGACAGCTCGAACAGATTCGGTGCAGTTCAGGACAGCGATGACGAATTTGTGCAATGCCGGGGTTAGGGCGTAGCAATGTAGTCGATTTATGTGCCAGACTGAAGCACCTTGAGTAGAAGAACAATTCCCTAGAAGACATTAAGAGCTGAAGTGGCCTGGTTGAGAAGTTATTGAAGCTCCAAGTGAGGTAGATCCTGTCTAGCTATGGCAGACACAAAGCAGAGATTGAGAATTTTCACAATGCTGAGCTTCAGATGGTCAAATGTCCTAGATTGATGTGATACAGTGAAGCTTTGTGAGTTGGGGAATACTTTTCTAGAAGGAAGCTCCAAGAGATTTGACCTGTGGAGTGAGATATAAGCAGCTCAATCTGACAAGGTGCTGCTGGCTATGGCTGCCATGGAAGCTTCAGTGAGAGTAGAGTTGGGAGATGAAGTTATGAGATGGAACTAAGCTCACCAGAGATTAACATGAACTGAGAGAGAGCAGAGGAGAGCTAAGCTGAGCTGAACCATGCCCGACTGGGCTCTGATACCATGTGAAAAATGTGGGATCTAGAGCATGGCAGTGAGTTACGGTGGATGGAAGGAGAAGTGTGGACTCATGATGGAGAAGACAAAGACACTGTTTGTTACACAAGTGAATTAGGTTCCAAGATTGAGACTTGGACTCATAAACACAATCTTGTGTATGTGGACAATGACATTGACACTTCACTGAAAAGAAAAGAGTACTATCATTGCATTAAGAAAAGAAAGCAAGTACAATGCTTTATAGGAAAGTAGGAAACTGCAGTAGGCACCATTGTGCATATGGGATAGGTTAGCCTGCATATCCTTGACCTTGAAGCTCCATACAAAGAGGCTGTTTAGTGAGTGTGATTGCTGATTCTCAACAAGATTATCATTGCTCTCACGACCACACTACTAAGACCCATTGATTGCTTATTGTTTCAAGAATTCCAAGCTGAGAGCTATTGCTACCTCTCACATAGTAGTGTGCACTCTCACACACACAAGTGTAGTGAGCTTATCTTTGAATCCAATCGAGTTGCCTCCTTCCACCAATCTACCACTGGTAGCTCCACGATCCAAGATGTGCTTTCAAGTAACCTCCATCTCCAAACTCCAAGCTTTAGCCATGTGCATGAGAAAAGAGAAGAGAAGAAGGAGAAGATAAAGAGAGGAGAAGAAGAGCTTCTCCATGGTCCCTCACACACACACACACACACACACACACACACACACACACACACACACACACACACACACACACACTCTCCCTCTCTCATACACAAGAATGAAGCAAGAAGCAAGAAGCAAGAAACAAGAAGAAAGAAAGTTTGGTCACATACACTTAGAATGAGCTTCTTCATTCACTTTTTGACTTTTATACATTTCCTATCTCCTCCTTGGGCGGCCATTCCCTTTTTGGTCCAGACTTTGTCTATTTTTCCACTTCTTTCCCTCCTCCTTTCCATTTAGCATGGTATTAACCCATGCCTCATATTCTTTACAACTTGCATGAGAGAGAGCCCGGTTCTCTTTTATAAAATAAATTACAATGCACCTAGCACTCTTTTTGCAAAAATATTAAGGTACACTTATTCTTGCATGCCTCTCTCTTACATTTAGAATTTATCCCTGCACTTTGTGTCTTCAAATTTTTATTAATGTGCCTTCGTTCTCCATCTTCCTCTTGCTTTGGGACTACCTTCCACTTTCAATTTTTTGGATTTTGCATCTTGGTCTTCTGAGGGTTAATATTACCCCCTCCTAGATGAGTGCTAGTCCCATGGCACTTGATGGTATGGGCTGAAAATATTGAGGGTTGGTGCAGAATGGTTCTTGGAGCCTTTGGAGAGGTAGGTCATGTTGGAGATACTTTGTGAAGTAGGTTTTAAGATTGTGGATGCCAAAGATACATTGGTGGTTGAAGAAGGCCTCCGCATTTGCTGGCTTGTCGTGCCACTGCACAATGTACCTGAGAAGAAGAAGAGTGCACTTCTTAAGGGGGTGTGTCTACCTTACCATACAGTGCACTATGCAAGTATTGGTGGAACTGGGAGATGGGTCAGCTTGAGGTATTGTCTCACACTTGAGAACCTAGTCCATGTAAAGAGAGGTGTTATGTGTGACTCACGAAGATAGGTTGATCAAAATGTCCTACCTTTGATGTGCCCTAAGTTGTGAAGTGGGGGAGGGGCTAGAGTGGTCCCTAGGTGCAGCGGTTGTATACTCATAAAGTACAACTGGAGAGATTTCTTTTTTTTTTCTATTTTTTCACTTCTATTTTTTTCTTTTTCTTTTTCTTTTTTGGTGAGTACAAGGGAGCATGTTAAGCGGCAACCCATTCATGGGTAGGGGCCAAAAGCTGTGGGGAGGCTTGAGGGATTTGCTTAGGAAATCTCTACTTTGCATATAACCCTTCAAGTTTATTCTTACATTGAGGGGCATAGTGGACAAAAATGAGTGGTTGCACCCAATGAACCTACTATCACTCATATCTTCTAAATAAGCTCATACAAAATGCTGGCAAGAGGGTGGCTCTCATAATGAGGCGGGCCATTGTTTTGGGAATAAAGGGGCATTGTGCCTATGCCCACCCATTAGGGCACAATACTATGTCACACACACACATATATACCTATCTAAAACCTTAGTGGTACAATCTATGTACCCACATATACAGTGTCATTGTCTCTCTCTCTCTCAACCTGCATTACTGTATCCATAGAAACTTTGTACTCTGTGGTCCGTGCACTTCAAATTGACATCAGATCTTGGCATTCCAGAGAAAGAGTTTGAGCATGCATTGCATTTGTGTCTCTTGAGAAAGACATTGCATTCAATTCACAACAGGGCAGTTATTGCTCTTTGCTTGGGAAGCATTGGTCACACCATTGCATTTGATCTTCAACCGTGAGCTTGTTTGGCTTCTTGAGGACCCTTCTCACCTTCCTCAGCATCAAGAGCAACCGCCAACCCTTCCCAAACCTACAAGCACAACCATGTGGATAGCAGTAGATCAACTTACATTAGACATCAAACATTCAGTTTCTATCAATTTTCCTACTCCATTTGGGCTTCATTAGCAACTCATTTGAGCATTCAAATGCTTGGTTTTACACTTGTGCATTGGATATTCTCCTAGCATTGACATTTCGTACTATTTTGCTTCAGTTTTGGATTGTTATAATAGTCCACAAACAGTGTAAAACAGGGCAGCAACATTAACATTTGATGTTATGCTTATTGGCATTGACATTTGATGCCTATTGGTTGTCGATTGATGCCTAAATGCTAAGAGATGCTATTCTTATGTTATGGGATTGATTTGGAGCTGATTTTCCACTAAAATAGCTTCATTTGAAAATGAATTCACTACTATATACAGCAATAAGTCTGTGTTGACAGGTCTAAGAAGTCATCAGCTTCATTGTTTGAGCTCACATACACTTCCCGAGATGCCCAAAAGGTCATGTATTGGTGCTACTACATTGGGAGATGATATGCCTTGGCTCTACCTTGTTTTAACAAAGATTATACTCATTTTACTATCACTTTTACTTATGTTTATAACATGACTGAATATACTTGGCAGAGTTTTTTGGTATGCCTATTGCATTTGGGTCATTTCGCAAGTACTAGTGAAACAATGTACATACATACCATGAATGCTAATCACTTGGAAGTGATTTTGGAGATGTTTTATGCTTGATTTGAAGCTCATGAAAGGTTTTCTTGGCTGTAAGAAATTGCAAACAATAGGTGCTATATCTAAAGTGATTTTGACAAGGTTGTATGCTTCCAATGAAGCTCATAAGCACAATTTTGGTACGGACATAATGTCACATGCTTGAGTAGTGATTGGAAATGTTGTTATGCCTCATTTTTTGAGTTGAAAATAGATCAATTTGTGCATGCATCTTTTTGTTGTACACTATGAATAGCGAAGATCATTTACAGGCAGTTTGTACCTAAACTTGTTTGCTACTATTGGGTGATGTCTATATGCATGCTATTGGTCTAAAATGTCACTGTCATGTTGAAATATGATCAGTAAACCAGAATTAAGATTTTGGAATTATACTACAAGTTGGTTTTTTGCACCTCTTGTGTGATGGATTAGGCTTGTTCTCTTTTCATTTTGAGCTGCGATCATAACTAAAAATAGTGACAACAATCATCTTATGCACATCAAGAAGCTTGAAGGGGCACATAACTTTGTAGTTTGGCAAAAGAAGTGCTACAACATCTTGGTGTAGAAGAAACAAGTGAAGCCTATCAATACAAAGGGGGGGTAAGATCAGAGGAAATGGAATAAGAAATTGGGATGAGCTTAATGAGCTTTCTCATTCAACCATTGAACTTTCAGCTTCTCATTCCTTGTTGTTTAACATAGAAGGATTGTATTATATCTATGCCATTTGGAAGAGACTTGAAGAGTTGTATGCTCACAAGAGTACTGCAAGTAAAGTTCATTGGCTGAAGAAATTAATGGATCTTTGCTTGAAATAAAGTACAACCATGTGTACACACCTTAGTGAGTTTAATTCCATTTTCAGTCAGCTGGTTGCCTTGAAGTTCAATATTGATGATGAGTTCAAGGCCACTTTCTTGTTATGTACTCTACTCGAAAGTTGGGATATTTTCAGGACAGTCATGAGTATCTCAAATGCTATGCTAATGTATTCTGATGTAGAAGGTGCTTTGCTTATGGAGGAGAGAAATCAACAAAACAATTGCATCCAACAAGTCTTATAGTGCTTTGCATACTAGAGGTTGGTCTCAACACAAGGGAAAATCTGAAAGAAAATGACACAGTAAGTCTCGTGGGAAAGATGTAGAGTGCCATCATTGTAGCAAGAAGGGCCATTTCAAGTGTGACTACTACACGTGGAAGAAAGAGAAAGGGAAGGGTAAGAAGACTGATAACAGCAAGGATGAGAAGAAGGATAGTCAGCCAACAAAGAAGAGCAGTGTCAAGATGGAAGAAGTGAATGTAGTCAGCCACCATGAGAGTGATAGTGGTAATTATGTACTCTTTGTCTCTTCTTGCTTTAGTGCACATGCCTTGGTAGCAAATACAGATGATGGCATGCATACTTGGATCTTGGATTCAAGTGCCTCATTTCATGTTACTCCTCACCATGAGTGGTTCTCTAATTACATTGGGGGTAGACATGGTGTTGTCCACTTGGGGGACAACTATGCATGTGATATTGCAGGCATTGGCAGTGTGCAACTGCAATTTCAGCATGGTTTAGTCTTTACTCTTCAAAATGTAAGGCATGTACCCTAGCTCAGGAAGAGCTTGATTAGAGCACAGGGATGCTAGATGATGATGGTTATCATACCACCTTTGGTGATGGAAAATGGAAGATATATAGGGGATCTAAGGTCATTGCTAGAGGTTTAAAGAGTCATACTTTATATGTGTGACATGTATTGAGTGTGCATGTCCATTTTATTGCCATAACCGAGTAGCCAAGTGTTTCTTTGTGGCATGGCCGGTTGAGACACATGAGTCAAACTGGAATGAAAGTCCTCTCTTGTTTGGGTTATTTGACTTGTTTGCAATATGCTAATTTTCATCATTGTCATCATTGTGTCTATGGTAAGCATACTTAGACTTCACATAAAAAGTATCTTTCATTGAAATCTTCTCATTTAGAGTTGGTAGACTCATATATATGTCAGATATACCATGATTGTCTCTAGGGGAAAAGAAATACACTATCACCTTTGTTGATGATGCTACACTCAAAGTCTGGATATATATCCTATTCATAGTAAGGACGAGGCTCTAGATAAGTTTAAGAAATTCCTAGCATTGTTTGAAAATATGATTGGCAAGACACTTAAGTGTCTTTGCTCTGACAATGGTGGGGAATATGTGTCCAAATCTTTTCAGGACTTTTGTGATAGTAAAGGGATAAAGCGGGAGCTCACTTCCCCTCATAATCCACCCCAAAATGGAGTTGTAGAGCATATGAATCAAACCATTAAGGATAAGGTCCACACTATGCTATTTCATATTGCATTACCCCAGAGCTTTTGGGCAGAGGCTATTATGACATTGATTCACTTGATCAATTAGTCATCAAATAGGTCTTTGGGGGGAGAATCCCTCAGGAAGAGTGTCAAGAAAGCCACCTTCATATGCTCACCTTAGAGTGTTTGCCTCTACGAGGCTTTTGTGCACATTCATAAAGAGAAACGCAGCAAACTTGAGCCAAAGTCCTGTGAATGCATTTTCCTAGGATATGGTGATGAGGGTGAAATGGGGTATAGATTATGGGATCCCAAGAAAAGGAAAGTAGTATCCAGCAATGATGTTATCTTCCTTGAAGACCGCATGCATAAGCAGCCCGAAAAGGTAAAGGAGGTTAGAAGGGTTGTTTTTAGGGAATATGTACCTTGTTGGACAGTAGGTTATGCCCACTGGAAAGCAGCCAGATGTAGTAGGACAAAATGTTGAAATTTCAAGATAGTAAGCTGTAAATGCAGATTCACAAGCCCCATAGCTCGCAAATATTGAACCTTCACTTTTTACAAGTTGACTCAACCTTCAAGGCCACCTGATAGGTTTGTTCTTTGGTGCTCAGTGTGCTTTGGAAAGCAGAATGCATTTGTTGTTGGCTTTATGGATGTAGACTCTTTTGGACATGCGGACTATAAAAAGTCTACTTCACGGTATATATTCACCTTCACATGGGGATCAATCTCTTGGATATCCAGGTTGCAGAAGTGTGTTTCATTTTCTACTATAGAGGCAGAGTACATGACTACCACCACCTAAGGCATGTAAAGAGGCCTTATACAAAGGTTCCTATCCTCCACTATGACAGTCAAAGTGTTATCAAGTTAGCACTAAAATTCTATCTTTCATGCAAAGACAAAGCACATACGGGTGAAGTATCATTTCATCCGAAAAGTACTTGACAACAAGGGCATTGAACTAGTTAAGGTACATACTGATGATAACCTTGCATACCTTCTCATGAAAGGTCTTCCAATAGAGCAGTTTGCTCATTGCCAACACATGATGGGAGTTGGATAGATATAGATTTTCAGCTTTTTGTACATACTTAGACTTAGCTTATTCTTTTTCTCTACCTTTAGGCACATTGCCTTTAGGGGGAAGTTTGTTGGAAATAAAGGGACACCATGCCCATGTTGCCCGCCCATTAGGGAACTATAGTATGTCACACACACACACACACACACACACACACACACACACACACACACACACACACACACACACACACACACCCCTATCTAAAACCTTAGCAGTACAATCTTTGTATCCACATATACTATGTCACTCTATCTCTCTCTATCTCTCAACTTGCATTGTTGCATCCATAGAAACTCCATACTCCGTGGTCCGTGCACTTCACATTTGTGCAGCTATTATCCTTACGTTAATATTTTAAAAAAAGGGCAATAACTACTTTTCCTTAATAGTAGGCTTTTGTTTTAGTAATATTTGCAAGAGGTGGAGATAATTACAAGTAGTGATGAAGGAAAGATCTGGGGCAAGAAGAAAATTCCTTAAGGAAGCTTGCTATGAATGGGGACGGAGGTCCCTCTTTATGAAGGTTAAGCATTCCTCTGGAGATGTGGCACTCACATTGTAGATCTTAGGGAAGTCATATCTACCATGCACCCCCTGGTTGAAATCAACTTCAATTCGTTATGGGTAGGGCATGTAGGTAGGATCATTCCTCTTGTATGATAGTGTGCTATAGAATGCCATCCATGTATCTAAGTTAGAGTCCCAGATGTTTCTAGAACCAGTTAGATTGTGCTTTATACCCCTCTACTTTCTTGGGCACCTCCACCACCTTGTCCTCCCAATAATCTACAAGCTCCTGTTGCCACCTTGTGGGGTGTCTAATTCTCTCCTCCAACCATCTCTTCCTTAGCCCCACCAAGAGCTTTATCACTTTCTTGACCACCCTTGCAGATAACACTCTATCCAATGTTCGAGGGAAGGTGAAGGTGAATTCAAAGGGTTGGTTGCAATTTTCCCACTGCTCCCATACTATGAGTTCCTGGTTCGAGTTCATAGAATTGCAATCTTCTCCTTGAGGAATTGCCACATGAGGAACTTGTAGCAGCTTAGCTTAGAGTTTTCTCCATGCTAGCTCTACATGTTCTCTCTGCTTGTGCCTCATTTCCACCATTCTCTTGGGGGGTATGGCTTCCTCACCTTGCTCTTTTGTTTGTGCTTGATTTTGCAGTGGGGGGCTTGGTTCATGTGACTAATCTTTCTCAACATGGTCATGCTCAAAGTCTAGCCCCTCTTCATGTATTGGCTCTCTCGACTCTTCAGGGGGAGGTTGTGCTCGCTGCTCTAGCTCCCCTAACCCTAGCAATTCAAGCTCTTGCATGGTTAATCCAGTCGTGATCAAATGAGCTCTTTGTTCCTCCACTCCTAAGTCTGTGCTAGTTTTGGGCACCTTGGCATGAAGTCCATATTTAAGTGCTCTCCTTGCCAACTCTAATTTCCTTTAGAGTTCCTCAATTGTCTCTTCCTCTCTTATCTAAGTGACATTTAGTACCATGTTTAAGAAGGCTTTTTGCTACCCCAACATCCCTATCTCAACTGATGCAACTTTGATTTCTACCATAATGCATTTACTCTCTGAATGGGTTGGATAGTAAGCCAAGTCTTTAATATTATCCTCATTCTTAGCTGCCCATTCTTTCACCTTCCCTTTCATGTGCTCAATCCTTGGTTCTAGTATTGGGCCAGGGTAGTGATAACTTGCTCTTGCTCTTGCCACAATGTATTCATCTATTCCTTCTCTTAGTTCTGGCACTGTGGGAGCTTTTGCTCAACCACCAAGACCCACGGACCGCTTATTGCTTCAAACGTTTCAAGCGAGCTCTGATGGCTATCTCTCACCTAGCCTACGCGCCGTCGATCCTATGAGTGTAGTGAGCTTACCTTGATGCTTGATCGAGTACCCTCCTCTCTCTTGAACTCCGGTAGCTCCACGATTCTTGATGCTAGCTCAAGCATCCTCAAGCCTCCTCCATCTCCAAGCTCCATCCTCCATAGCCGCGCACGCAAGAGAAGAGAAAAGAAGGGAAGGGAAGAAGAGAAGAGGAGATGGTGAAGAGCTTCACCCTCTTGATCCCTCACTCCCACACACACTCACTCCCTCGCACTCTCACACTCTCTCTCTCAAGAGCACACACAAGCAAGAAGGAGAGAAAAAGAGAGGAAGAAGAAGACTCTTTTTGCCACACACCAAAGAATGAGCTTCTCATTTACTTTTCAACTTTATATACAAAGCCCTAAATCCTTTTTGGGCGGTCATCCCCTTTTCCCTTTTTTTACATGGCCGGCCGTAGCCTAGGCCCTTTTTCCCATTTCCCACCATTCTAATTTATCCTATTCCTAACTAATGCATACACTTTGCACAGGAGCGAGCCTGGCGCTCTTTTACAAGGATTTGGGGGCGCTTCCACATTTTGATGGTGCACCCTTTTACTCTTTTGTTGTCTCGGGGCGACACGAGACTTTCTGAGGGTCGTGCCCGAACATTTAAATTTTTCAGGGTTTGGTTACCGGTCAAGGCGCCTTTTTTGCTATTTTCTTAGTTTTTCCATTTTCCGCTCCTCTATGCTGCAGAAAACCCGGTAACATTACCCCCTCCTAGCCAAGTGCCAGCCCCATGGCACTGCGGTGGGACATAGTGGCTAGTTAGGTCGGCTGGTAGGCGAAACAGGTAGGTGGATGACACTGCTTCCAAGGTGGTTGTGTGAATGACAGGTGATGGGGTTTAATGACAATGATGAGGAGAGATTCTGGCATGCATTAGGCTCCATGAAGATGCTCGGCATCTTTCACACAGTTGTGGCATCTGTTATATAGCCGGTCTTCCCTCGAGCATCAGAAACGCTTGAAGCAATAAGCAATCCCTTAGGATGATGGTATTGGAGGGATTTATTCTGGAGAAGCCCCCCCCCCTCGAACTCTGTCTTGACAAAGATATGGTTTGTCATTGCATGGAAAATCTGTGTCGTCGATTTGAAGATCTTTGTCTTTGAGTTGAAGGTCTTCGTCTTTGAGTTGAAGGTCTTCATCTTTGAGTTGAAGGTCTTCAGTACTGCGTTGAAAATCTTCAACTCTGCATTGAAATTCTTCAGGCTTGTGGAATCAATAAGCGATCTGTAGATCTTGAGGCGTTGGGCATGCATCTTTGGAAGATGAGGTTCCAAGATCTATGCCAATGGCAGACCTATCGTGACTTGGTTCAATCATGGTAGCCATCAGCAAGCACATGGCTAGACATTGGCACATGAAAAAAGTTTTGGTCATTAAAGAATGCCGTGGGTGATCCTCTTCAGCGGAGTAGCCATTTCTTGAAACTTGAACATAACTTGCAAGAAAATTTGTGCACTCCCTAAGGGGTGTGTTTGCCTCTCCATGTAGTGCGTGGTGTCCATGGCACTGGAACTGGGAGATGGGTCTAACCTTGGGCAAGCCCTTGGTAATGTCCCACACTTGAGGACCGAGTTAGTGTGTCGTTGGAGGTGCGGTGCAGGTCTTAGGGTGACAAGTCTGAAAGTCATGCCCTTGATGTGCCCTAAGCGTGAAGTGGGGAAGGGGCTAGGGAGAACCCTAGGTGCAGTGAGACGGCGGTGCATGACAAGGCGAAGGGGAATTGCAAGCGGATCTTGCGAAGGTCTCACCGCTTATCTTTGCGTAATGGTAGATGCATCCCTTGGCTTTGCTATGCTTCGCTGTCGTCTCTTCTTTCCAGTTCACCCTTTTTTTGTTGTCTTGTGGCTTGCTTATTCTTCTTCTTCTTCTTCTTCTGCTTCTTCTTCTCTCTTTTTTTAATTAATAAATATAAAGAGGCTTATACATGGATACATGTGATACAAGGGCATGACGGGAGTTTACTCCTCATCATTTGAATGGTGGGTAGGGGATGGCAGAGGGCGGGGGGCCTTGTTAAGGAATCTACGACTCAACAAGTAGCCCTTGAGGTTGAGGCGGGTTTTGAGAGTGGTGGTGGAAAGGAAGGGGTGGTTGCACTGGGTGAATTTTCTATCGCTCATATCTTCGAGCAGTGCAACACAGAAGAATGGCAATAGAGAAGCGCGCATCATGAGGCAAGTCATGGTGCTGCTATCTATGGCGTTGGGGTCGAAGTAGAGGGGTGGGAGGTGGCGTTCTTGAGGTGCGGGCTCTTGGTGGACTAGGACCCTAATTAGTCTAAGATAATTACAAGTGGTTATGAAGGTGGGGTCAGGACACGAGGTGAACTCACTAAGAAATCTATCTATAGAGCTGTACAAATCAGGGAGGGTAAAGAGAAGGGCATCCCTATGGGAGGTGCTATTGGCGTTATAGATAATGGGAAAGTTGAACCTGCCGTGGATGGACGGGTTAAAGTCGACCCCTACCCTTCAAGGATATGGCATGAAAGTGGGGTTGTTTCTCTCAGAAGGGAGGGTGTTACAAAACGCCATCCATGCCTCAAGGTTGACGTCAAAAATGTGTCTTCTCCAGGTGGGTTGGCAATTATAGCCTTCCACCAATCTAGGCGCCTAGAGGACTTTATCCTGCCAAAATTCATGGTCCTCGGCTCCCCAAGCAGTTGGGTTGGCCTCTTGCTCCGCTAGCCACTTGGCCTTGAGCCTTGCACCCATAGCGATTACGTCGTTTACAAGTTGAATGGGCATTACTCTGTTTAATGTAGCGGGAAACTCAAAGCTCAAGTCGAAGGGGTCGCGGTTACATTCCTGTTGTTCCCAGATAATCAACTCGGCATGGAATTCAGCAGGAAGATCTTGAGGGCACGGTAGGAGAGGGGCAGGCTGTCTTGGAACAGGTCTAACATTCAGCTTTTTCCTTGCCTTTCTATACCATTTCTTTCCTGCGGTTAGCTTGGGCTGCTTTCCTCTCAGCAGATGTGTCAGGGGGCTGCACTTCCTCTTGTTGTGGCTGAGGGGGTGGTGGGACGTATTCCTCCTCCTGAGGTCCCAAATCAAACTCCGGTTCACCCCCTTCTGCTTGCACGTCTTCTTGTGCCTTTGCCTCTGTGAAGCCGAGTTCGTATATTTCCTGCATCGTCAAGCCTACCTGTGCAAGATATCTTCTTTGCTCCTCCAAGCTCTGCGGCGGGCCTCCTAGCTGCAATGGCACATGCACGCCTACTATTAGGACTCTGCGTGCAATGGCTAGCTTCTTCTGCAGAGCTGATCATTGGCTTTGTTTCCTTCCGGTTTGGTGGAGTGGAGCAGTGTATTGAGGAAGGTGTACTACTGTGCTATCATGGAGAGCTGGGCCGCCTTTGCCTGATTCTCAGCCAGCACCCTATCTCCTTGTTAACCCCAACACGAAGAAAGCAAAAGGAAGTGGAAAAGACGCAGGGCAAAGGCAGAAAAAAGGTAGCCCGACTGAAGAAAGAAAAGGAGAAAAGGCCAAAAGCGCAAGGGCAACCTTAAAAGTCCAAGGCAAAGGCAAAAGGAGAAACACACATTTTAAAATAAAAAGGTGTACCCTGAAATCTTGTAAAAGAGCACCGGGCTCTCACCCGTGCAATTTGTAAATGTAGACGGGCGGTGGAAAGGAAGCTAGGAAGATAGAAGGATAATGGGAAAAAGGGCCTAGGCTATGGCCGGCCATGTAAAAAGGGGAAAAAGGGGATGACCGCCCAAAAGGGATTTAGGGTTTTGTATATAAAGTTGAAAAGTGAATGAGAAGCTCATTCTTGTGTGTGGCCAAAAGTAGCTCTCCTCTTCTTCTTCTTCTTGCTTGCTTGAGCTTGTGCTTGAGAGAGGGAGTGTGAGAGTGTGAGGGAGTGAGTGTGTGAGGGTGAGGGACCGAGGAGGAGAAGCTCTCCATCTTCTCCTCTCTTCTTCTCTTCTCTTCTCTTCTCTTGTCTTGCTTGCGGCAATGGAGCTTGGAGCTTGGAGCGGGAGGATCGAGCTTGCTTGAAGCTTGCACTTGGATCGTGGAGCTACCGGAGTGCGCGGGAGAGGAGGTAACTCGAACGGCATCAAGGTAAGCTCACTACACCCGTAGATATGGATGGCGCGTCGGCTATGTGAGAGGTAGCCATTAGTGCTCGGCTTGGAACGCTTGAATCAATAAGCGGTCAGTGGGTCTTGGCGGTTGAGTGAAAGCTCCCACATTTTGGTTCCGTTGCCGGGACCAACGGATTCAAGCCTTGAGCGCTTGCGCGCTTCGAATCGAGCATCAAAGTAAGGGGTTTCCCCCGAACTGGTACTTGAGGTAGATAGGTAGGAAGCGAGGGGGTTGAAGATGGTATTTGATCTCCTTGGCAAGTAGGTGTTTTGCTTTCTTGAGATTTATGTTGTGGAATGAAGTAGTGTAGGAATTTACTTTGTGATTGGATGCATTAGGATAGGAAAAAACAAAGAAAAAGAACCAAACAGTAGGGTTCTTTGTTGCTGTATAACAGGCTAAAACAGGGAAATAGGGGTACAGATCCTTGGAGTGCCATTCGATTCGAGCACCACAGTGGTTCCAAGCATGTCTGGCATTCCCTTGTAGTGTCCTGCACCTATCTGGAAGGCGCTGGACGATTCGGTGTAGTAGACGTCAGCCTAGAGGCATCGCGTGTAACTCGCAGGCCATCGTCTGCACCGTCGGACCAGGCCGTCTGAGTCCCAAAATCGAACGTCTGATTTTGAGAATCGGACGTTCGGACAACCGTCGGATCGGACCAACCCGATTTTGGAAATCGGACCACTCAGACTCGGACGCTCGGACCACCGTCCGATCGGACCACTTGGACCAGCCAAAATCGGACTAGCCAAAATTGGACCAGTCCAGAATCGGACCGTCCGACTACTAGAATCAGACCACCTTGTCCGATCCGATTCCCAAAATCAAACCACTTGAGAATCGGATCACTTTTTCAATCCGAGTCCTAGAATCGGACGTGACCAAAATCGAACCACTGGGCCGATCAGAACAACCCAAAATCGAACGTCCGATTCTGATAATCGGACTCTTGAAAATCTGACATCTGAGAATCGGACAGAAAACTGTCAAAATCGGACAGGTATCTAGAACACAAATTTTGACACATCTAAACCCCGAAATTGACCCCAAAGACCGCGTAGAGCTAAAGGCACATCACAGATCCTCACTAGGCTAGAATTTAGAGCACGTAGTTCAAAATTTGGCTATAAACGGTCCTCCAAATTGCATACGGCGTCTACCGTAACGGCCCCGCGGGCCGGGGGGGACTGCCCCCCCGGACCCCCGCTCCGCACCTCCCCCAAGTAGGTTGGAGAGAAAACGCGCGCAGTGACAGGTCTTCCAAATTGGACCCTAGTGAAGTAATGGCTCTATACGAGCATGGATTCTCACGTGTAAAAGAGCAGCCAAAAGCCCATACCCGAACAGAGACAAACAGACACCCTAGAACCTCAACGGGCCAATCTAGCTATCAAGGGCAAAAAGGCCACATCACTAGAACACAAAGACATTGTGTTCATACCATGTCTAGTCAGAGCGAAATGCAACATCAGCAAGCTACAAATGCCAAGATGACTAGACATGACACTCTTGACGAGAGATGTACCTTGAGCAACACTGCACAGACAACCCAAGACAGCAGTGGAGAATCCACATCTGGTCGTGCAGTCGAGAACTCAAGGGCATCGGCCAGAAGGCTTAAATTTACAAGCCAGGACCCGGAAGATGAAGACATAGTACCACCTGCTTATCTTAGGGTCAAACTCACCGCGAAAAGAGAGCATACTATCGATGCTCTAATTGATGAAGGAGCAGATTTTAATATCTTGACCTATGAATCATGGACCCAACTAGGCCAACCAGAGCTCACACCGACCAGTGCAACTCTTAGCCCTTATGGGGGACACCCACAAGCACTCATAGGGAAGCGCAAAATCCTTGCGACGATTGAAACGGAAAGCTTGCCTATCCTATTTCATGTTCCTCCAAAAAGTGCTAGCTGCAGGAAAGAAACCCTCCTAGGAAGACCCTTCAAAAGGGCGACCAAGTGTGAGGCTGACTATGTAGCACAGAGGATACACCTGACACTACCAAGTGTAAGGATAGTCACCACCTTTAGCAAGGGTGACCTCATCGAACCTCAAGGGAAAGGCAAGGAAGGTGATGACATAACAGTCAAGCCTACAAACGAGGGCAAGGACTTGTTGGAAGAGTTGACACAAGCACAGGTCGAACAACGAGAACCAGTGAGTGAGGCCATGCCGGAAACAAGAAGGTCAAGAGACAAGGCCAAGGACAGGGTTTGGACTCACAAGAATCGTAGAAGACCACGAAAGAAGCCCAAGCCTTATAGGCGAAGGCATCGATGGAGAGCTAGCACAACGCCGCGATGGATATCCAAAGCGTTGCTTCGTGCTCAAGGGTATTATGCAGGCAACCAATGGATTTGGGTACCCAAACCCCTTGCTAAACCACCTCTATCAGCTGAAGACCAGAGTGCATCAAAAGCATGGCACAGGAGGAAATCTAAGAGAAGCTCTAGGTCTCAAGGCAAGGAACCAGACATGATTGTTCGAAGGAAGGAGCCCCATCCTAGCATGCTAAATAGACAGATGTCATACGTAGCCATTGAGCAGGCACAAAAACCGTTAGTGCCCAAGGAGCCTTTGATTTCCCAAGGGGAGAACAAGCATCATAGGCACAACATTGCTCAAGGCAAGGCTGATCGCTCAACAAAGCAAATGGCACAATCGTCTAATAACCTCGAGCAAATCATTCAGCGAGTGCCAAATCCACCTAAGAGTCCTAGATCTCCTACGCCCTCTTCTCCCAAACAGACACAGGAAGCACTACAGCAGTTGTCAAGGGCGACTGCTCAATTCCAATCTCTATCTCCATCTAAGCTTCCAACCGTCAAAGAGGTGGGACATGATGCCATCTGTACCTCTCGACCCAAGGATATGCCTGAGCCACCTAATGCGTCTAGATCAGCTCGTGTTCGATCTACACAGATGAGTGCTCAAAGGCCAACAAAAGACACAACCACTTCTGATCGCCCTAGGGACTTGACACCGCAATCCACCAAGGGTAGCCAGCCCACTAAACTAGCTGCTACTACTTCCAATCAGGGATCACAACAGTCACAGTCCTTGGCCGTGACAATACCCTATGTGGAATGTGTCCTTAGAAGTTCACATACGGAAGAGGTGTCGCAACCAACTTCCTCGAAAATTCCAGCACTTTCAAAGGGCCTAAAGCCTAAGCTAGAGAAGTTAAACGCAAGAGAGTCGGTTGAAAAGCTAGACTCTCCAAAAAGAGCGGCAGTTGTGCCCTCACAACCAGGCAAGGCTATTCAGCAAACCGCGGCTATGTCCCATAAGGACACACTAGAGAAGGGAAATGCTGAGTCCCGACCAAGCACATCAACGGTCGATATAGCCCAGGGTCCTGAGTTGTCGAGAGAGGCACCTTCATTGACCAAGAAAAAGAGGAGAAAGCAGAGAAAACAGCAACAGTTGCAGGTGGTTGTGGACCCCAAGAACATTCAGACAAAGAGCGCTGGAGAGCTGATGAATAAAGCATCGAGTCCATCCACCAATGAACACACTGATGCCTCTCCTAATAGCGGTGAAACCTCAGACACATCCGTGTGTTCTGAGAAACCAAAGCAACCGTTGCTTGCAACACTCTATCCACTGACAATAGAACTCACATTGATCAATCAAGAGTGGATACAACGCTGTCACAACAGGGTGACAAATCTATACCAGTCACATCCGAGAAGAACCATGACGAAATAACAACAAGACCTCAGGAGAAATGTGAGAACCCCAAGAGCATAAGAAATCCTAGCGTTGACCAATCTTGCTCATCTAGACCTGAGTCCCCCAGCCATGCTAAAGCCTAAGGAAACTCTCAGGACTTTGCATGAGATAGCAACTGAGCAAGCCCTCGTTGAACATAGAAGTGTCACAGAATGCTTAACTGAGTTGGAGGCTAAGCTCAAAGTGGTCGCGCGTGTCTACATCCTTGCGGACATGGGCACGATCCCCAAGGAGTAGCTTGGAGATTACTTGACATTTCCTCTATCATGGGAAGAATAAGAACATCTTAACGGGCACTATGACAGGCTCCTACATGAACATATGTGACTCATCCCTGACGAGGAGGCTGACGATCTGCGCTTAACCGTCACGTTCAATGAAGTGCTCTGCCGATCGAATCTCGTAAACATAGAGCTATTAAAGCGACTGTCAGCAGGTCAGAGTCAATTCGAGTAGCGTTGGTGCGAAAGCTGCGTTGTAATGGCCGAAATAGGGGCTCAGATCATGACGGTCTCAGAAGAGCAATTGGCCAGATGGCGGTCTCAAAGAGACCCAACCTACGTGGCACCAACTTCCCTTCAAGTGCTCACTGACATTCGGGGTGCGGACTTGGCTGGGACTAGGCTACAGGGCCCTTTGATTGATAAGGTTCTCACTGAGGAGGAGTTACATATTGCCAGTAGACTCGGTCAAGGTTCCATGCTACTCGACGTGGCAAAATATCTATCAGTATTAAGTCAGCTGCCACGAATACTAGATGCGTGTGCCATGCTCTGGTACAACCCCGAGTTCTACACTTGGTTCTTATCCTCGTGATGTGACATGGATTCATAGATATGTATATAAATAAACATTGATTTTTGTGTCACCATGTATAAACCATATCAACACACACAAGCAATGATAGTCAAGCACAGGGAGAAGAGTCGGGTTTGACAGGCTAAGCTCCTCAGGTCCTCCTCACATAACACTTTTAAAAGTCAGGTGACCAGCCCCACCTCCAAGTGAAGGGCATGCAACCCATATTGCCGGCCATAGGAGACCTTGACCAACAACTCTGATGGTGTAGGCAGGGTGTAGTCCCTTCCTATACACCTTCTTCCCTTTTGGTCTATCCTCCTGAGGAAGTACCCTGTCCCACTCCACGACAACCAGTCCACGCGACTTAGCATAAACTAATATCCGCTAATGACTGGAGGCAACGCGAACATCAGCATGGGGACCATTCCCCTAAAACAAACACCACATGCCTCACCCCTCCCCTTCTTGTCATATGCGCTTCATAAACCACACTAAAATCCCTTCCATGCAAACAGTTGTCTCCTGTATCAAGGTCTAACCCTTGGATTGCGTCCTGTAGGTTTCCTTTGGCAGCAGAATGCATGGAGAATCATGGGGATCTAGCATGCAAGGATGCTCTTCGCAGAAGGCGGGAGCATGTGGCACGCGCCCCTCCACCGAAGCGCTATGTGCCCACCATCAAGAGGTATGCCAAGAATCGAGGCCCCAAGAGACATTGCCTAGGGCGAAGGCCAAAGAATACTCGAGTCAAGAACGTAGAGACTCGAAACCCGCAACAGGCCGCAGCACTAGTGGTACGCACTCCCAGCTCCCGCTCGGGCCCTAGACGCTCAAAGGCAAAAAGGGCAGCCCGAGAAAGAGAAGAATTTAATGAACTATTTAAAGATATTCTGGAGACGGTGGTGGGCCGGGATTACACCATTCATATCCCGGCCGACATGTTCCCTGCTCACCCCCACGGGAGCCCCACACCAGCAGAGCCCCAATCACCGGCCATCCAGACTCGCCCCACCTCGTACAAATCGAGTAGCCCATAAGGCATAAAGGGCTTATCACATGATGATTGGCCAGGAATTTTTGTTTTTAAATGGTTAAGTGTTCCCGACTTGTTAAGTGTTGACATGTTCCTGACTTGTAGGAACTTATCATATCTGCGTTTAATATATGCTACGCCTTTAGCAAAAGAAAAAGCTAATCAAGCGCAGGTGGTAAATGTCTAGTCAACACCATAAAATTCAAATAAGTGATATCTCCTTGCCTTGCACTGGTTTATTATAGTTGCGGCATACACAATGCATATGCTCTCATGAAGCGACAAGTAGATGCAGGATAATACAGGTCCTTGTGCGAAAATGTTCAATGCCCAAATCACCGCAACATCCACAACCCCACAACGAGCCACGGCAAAGCCACACTGCCGAAAGCACCCTTGCCAACCGCCCACATTGCATGGCCCACAAAACATTCCTGGGCCACGCCCCCTTTCTGGGTCAAGCTCTATAGTTGGCTCACGGTAGTCGTTACCTCAATTGTACCCACATCGCATGTGCCGCAAGGAGGGTTGCAATATCTCAAGTGTATCTCCCCCTTTCGCCAATTGCTTCTCTAACAACGAGGCTAGGGCACCATCATCATTGTACTATTCATTTTCTGAGCCTTCGAAGCTTGACATTTTCCAACCCATTGAAAGGCTAATAGCCTCAACATATTGTAATGGTTGTATTCAGGCACAAAAAAAAAAAAAGAAAGAAAAAGAAAAAGAAAAAGAAACGAAAAGAAAGGAAAAGAAAAGAAAAAGAAATGAATGGAAAAATAAGAAGCACCCACGATCACAGCACAGCACCTAGGGGTCCTCAAATTAGGTACGTATGGTGACCTTGGTCAATCGGCTTCGTCCCTAGTCCCCTAGCCCCTTACACTCACCCACAATTGTTCAAGGCACATCAAGGGCAGGACATACCTGGGGAGCTTGTCTCGCCTAGGGTTAGACCTGTCACCCTGACCCACTTGCACAATTTTCTTTTGCACTCTGCCTTCGTACCATTGCAATCAGGGGTGATAAGCACCGCACGATTGGCCATGAAAAGTACACCGTACTCATCAAGCGAGTCCAATAGTTTCCATCTACTAAAAGTGTGGTGTCCTTGTATTTCATTATGCTACATCGTGCAGTCACAATGCAAAGGATGTCTCATATGCCTTCACGCATACTCCTTCTCCACATGGACAACTTTGCTTCATCCACGAATTGTTATGAGAAACTAGCCCACGGTCTTCTAACTATGTAATATCCAAGTATACACGAGCACTTACATAATATCTGCACCAAAGTATATGCACAGTTTGGGTCCTCAAGTGCAGGACAATACTTTCAACTTGCTTAGAGTTCAACCTGTCTCCCAAACTAATCAAATATGTCTTGTGCACGATAAGAAGACTAGCACTACCCCTTAGGGAGAGATCACACGAGAGGTTTTCAAATTGCAGGTATTGAAGCCTCCAACAAAATTCCAATCGCTCCTTATCAACACTCAACTTTGAATGCTTGTCCCTTACCATCCGACAAGCCCGCAAGGAATCGTCATGCGCAAAATCCCCAACAAACCAACACTTGTGCTGGCCATCCATGCAATCCCCAACACAGCATGCCCTACCACCAACTCCAACAACCTTCCACTAGCCACCTTGGCCACCAACAAGCCCCGAGGACCTTCTGCCACACCACCACCAACACTCCTCCACGGAAACCATAGGCGTCCTTGTCACCCACGTCTTCGGTGCATGCTACAGCCTGCTACCTACGACGGTGAGTGCCATGGGACTAGCACTCGTCTAGGAGGGGGGTAATGTTAACCCCAACACGAAGAAAGCAAAAGGAAGTGGAAAAGACGTAGGGCAAAGACGGAAAAAAGGTAGCCCGACTGAAGAAAGAAAAGGAGAAAAGGCCAAAAGCGCAAGGGCAACCTTAAAAGTCCAAGGCAAAGGCAAAAGGGGAAATGCACATTTTAAAATAAAAAGGCGCACCCTGAAATCTTGTAAAAGAGCACCGGGCTCTCACCCGTGCAATTTGTAAATGTAGACGGGCAGTGGAAAGGAAGCTAGGAAGATAGAAGGATAATGGGAAAAAGGGCCTAGGCTATGGCCGGCCATGTAAAAAGGGGAAAAAGGGGATGACCGCCCAAAAGGGATTTAGGGTTTTGTATATAAAGTTGAAAAGTGAATGAGAAGCTCATTCTTGTGTGTGGCCAAAAGTAGCTCTCCTCTTCTTCTTCTTCTTCTTCTTCTTGCTTGCTTGAGCTTGTGCTCGAGAGAGGGAGTGTGAGAGTGTGAGGGAGTGAGTGTGTGAGGGTGAGGGACCGAGGAGGAGAAGCTCTCCATCTTCTCCTCTCTTCTTCTCTTCTCTTCTCTTCTCTTCTCTTCTCTTGCTCGCGGCAATGGAGCTTGGAGCTTGGAGCGGGAGGATCGAGCTTGCTTGAAGCTTGCACTTGGATCATGGAGCTACCGGAGTGCGCGGGAGAGGAGGTAACTCGAACGGTATCAAGGTAAGCTCACTACACCCGTAGATATGGATGGCGCGTCGGCTATGTGAGAGGTAGCCATTAGTGCTCGGCTTGGAACGCTTGAATTAATAAGCGGTCCGTGGGTCTTGGCGGTTGAGTGAAAGCTCCCACACTCCTTCGGCTTTGGCTAGCCGGCGTGCCAAGTCCCGTATTCTCCCCTCATTGTGATCAGCCCATTCTTTTGCTCTTTTTTCCATATCTTCCAGGCTCTCCCCCTGATGGAGGGTCATAGCCATGAGTTGTTGCTGCTGGGCCTCGAGCTCACGGTAAGGCGGGACTACTCCTGGTGTTCATCAGCGATCTGCGCGTTGAGTTGGTCCAGCTTTACCTGCATCCTTCGCACTTGCTCTTCTCTTAACTGGTCCAGCTCTACAGCCTCCTATCTGATCTTGTCAAGCTAGTTTTTTGCTTCCAAGTTGACTGTAAAGAGCTGGTAGTTCTTGCACCGCAGGTGAGCGTTGGTCTCCCTTTCCCCGTTGAGATGCTCCATCAAGATTTTTCTCCTTCCTTCCCAAGCAGCATCACATTCCTTCAGGGCCTTTGATTCCTCTGCATCCTTATTGCTAGCTTCCTCCCTAAGCGCAGCGATCTCCCTTTGGTATTCTGTTAACTGCTTTGTTTTCTCCAGCTGGAGAGTGGCTCGTGATTCTCATTCTGTTGCCAGCTCCTCCACGGCTGTTCTCCTTTCTTCCCTAACCCTTTCTAGCTACGAGAGTATCTCCTTAACATATTCGTTGTATTGGCTTGATGGAGGTGGGGGGTGGGACACGGTGGCGGTGGTGGCAACGGCTTCTATTTTTTGCCTCTTTAGCTCCAGCCTTGGCTCCATATCAGTCGTGGCTGCCCTTTTGGCTCCTGACGCTGGGGTGGCCCTGCCCACTTCTCTTTCCAACTCCCGTTCCACCAGGAATTACAGCCAAGTGACCATGTTGCTCTCATCAACTTTTGGGGTGGAGCCTTGGGTGGCAGTGGCAGTGGGTGTTGTCATGATAAGAGTGGCTGGCGTGGAAGGTATGAAGAGGGGGGAGTTGGCATCATCGGTTCTTTTCCTTTTCCCTCTGTTGGGGGTGGGGGTGTGATTTCCGGCATGCTGGTACTGGAACCAGGTGCCTCTGTTCGGTGTGGGCTCTCTGCGCCTTCCTCGTTTCTTTTGTGCTGCTCCTCAATGGAGCGACGGGTGGCCAGTGCTATTTCTTTCTCTTCCTTCCTTCTCAGCTCCTCTTCAGTCTTCTTTTTTCTCTCCTCCTCATCCCTGACTGACTCCGCTCGAGCCCTCTTGAGATCTTCCTTCTCTTTCTTCTTGCGCTCCTCTTTCCTCTTTCCATGTAGGGCTTTGGTTCGTTGTTTTGCGTGCCTCTGTGGGCTGCCTTGGGACTCTCCCTCTTCGTCTTCGTCAGTCTCCGTTTCGTCAGGAGACCTACGCTGCTCTTCTGTGTGAGGCGGGGATTGTGATGGTGACTCGTCACTTCCATCATCACCTCCCTCCTTGTTTTCTTCTTCTCGTCCTTGCCCTAGTGCTTCTTGGATTATGGCCGTAAGGACGTCTCCAAACCCTATGGTTGCGGCTTTGGAGGATGATGCCTTGCGGGTTGATCGGGACGATGGGGATTCCCTCCAGCAGCTCTTCCTCCTATTGCTAGGGCCTTAGTCAAAGCCTCTATGGTTCTCCTCACAAACCCATTAAGGTTCACTTCGTCCAGTGATTGTGCCGCAATGCTGTCGAGCAAGGGTACGTTGATTCGGCTCATTATGCTGTTGTACCTCTGGCTTTAGAACAAAGCATGCACCATTTTTGCCTGCAGTTGGATTTCTGGGTTTGGGATGTCTGCCAGGCTAATCCCATCATTGGTATGGACCTTCACCTTGTCCATTCCCAACATGGCGCAGATGTCCCTCTTTGGCTTTCTTTCCACCTTATTCGGCAGCCCTAGTGCCCTTTCCACCAACTCCGGGGTCAGCTCGATCTACACTTGCCTGGTGGCTTCATTCTCATGCACCGTGATGGTGCCTCTGTTTCTATTAAAGGTGCACAAGAAGTCAGCGCACTGGGTGTAGTCCACCCTCCGGCCCACTGCATCTAGGTACTTCTGCAGATGGCACTAATCTATGATTTGGTGCACTGGCGGCTCTTCAATGGCCACGTCTTCAAGGTTGAAGATGTGACAGAACTTCAATTGGTTGAAGGCTCTCGTCTCCACCATGAGGCCGTACTTCACTTGCTCCTCCTCTGAGAAGGGGAGCTTGCCCGCTTTGTCTTGGCTTGCCATGATCGCTACCTGCAAGTTCAGCCATTTCCACTATTAGTGCTTTTTGACAAATAACTTGCTGAAAGAATAAAAGCGTAGCAGATTTTATTGAGCATAGCCTTAACTTTTCTTTTTAAACTTTTACCATTACATCTTACCCTTGCATTTCAAATTTAATTGACGTTTCATACTTGGTTTACTTTTTAGATTCCACCTTATTACCCCTTCCCCCTTTGGAACGAGAAGAATCCGTCCCAGGATTGGAGGTTGAGAGGCCAAGGGCATTCAGCATAAAGGGCGTTGGTATATTTGTGCAGGAGCCAAGCATAGAAGTTGGGGTTATACTCTAGCTGAGCTTCCCTGTCTAATTTGAATGGACAGATACGGACATGCATGATGTATGTCAGAACATCGATTAGGAGATCGCCAGAATCGACCCGACTTGCAATGTGGAGCTCTTCCTCTGTTAAGAGGCGGTCAAGGTAGGGATGCCTCTTGATGTGCTCTTCCATGGGTTGGCCATGGAGAGTGGTTAATACTCGATACGAGGTTGGCGTGGCATAGGTGGGGTCGTACTCTGCTGTTTTGATTGTGTGGCACTGCTCAGCGTTGGTCATTATGCGGCACCCCTCAACTTCCCATTGTAGCCTAAGAGTGTACCAACGCTTCAAAAATGTGGAGTCCGTATCAGCGAGCTTGGATAACTCAGTGATTTCATGATCAGTGATAGCCGAAGTGGTTTGCTGATCGTAGGATGTGATTAGACGTTGTTTAATGGCTTGCTCTTTGGAGATCTCACTGCTGAGTAACTCAGCAGCAGAGCGAGAAGCTTTTGCAAATGCAAATTCAAAAGTCTCCCAAGAGCAAGGCATATTGCGCACTTCCGTTGCAAAGGGTTCTTCTAATAGACCCAAGTCCAAGCGGTCATAGCTGAGGGCTAGCAACACGAAGGTGGCATTGAGCCATTTAATGCAGTCCACCACATCATCTCCTGTGTCCTGAGCAAGGTCAGCGGCTAGCGCTAGAAATGACTTCCGTTCATAGGAGGGCGTAAGGCCGGCGGGGCGGTCGAGGTTTGCTAGAACTAGAGGCCTTGACAATACATCGTTGCGGTTGGGAGTTTTCGTGAGCCTGCAATTGGGCTGTTTGGAAGATGGGCAGATTAGGGTCAGTCACAGCAGTTGGGCTGCTATAGTCAGCTTTGCTATGGAGAGTCGGATTGACTTGGTCAGATGATGCCGCCTGTGACGGTGGCTGTTGCTTGGGCCGATAGGTTTGTGCGACTCTCTTGGGCTGAAGCGTAGATGAGTTGGATGGCTAGGGCTCTGGAGAGCACTGCGGCCTATGGTTTTGAGGTGTTGGGGGACATGGGCTGATCAAGCTTGAGGGTGGCGTATGACTAGTGCATTTGGCCGTGGGGGCCTTAGGGATCCACAGTGAGGCATTTTCCTCATAGTAGCCTTTCGCATGCAAGAGGGCTTTAGGGACCCATCTTTGCTTAATCACGCGGCTCTTCCTGTGATTGCATCTTGGCCTCCTAGGTTTAGAGTTCTGGGTCTTATGCGGATAGGCGCATCGACTCCTAGGTGGTTGTTGCGGCTGTTTAGGCACCCATTGAAAGTAGGGCTGTTGGGCCCTTGCTTTGGTTGCTGCGGGCTGCGGTTTATGGAAGTCAGGGAGCAACAGCCGCACACTACCCCCTCCTTAGTCTTGCCTATGGATATTTTTACCGGTGGCTTTGCGGGCGGTGATGGTGTCGCACAGCCCTTGCTGAAAGCTGTGACAATGCACACGTTTCCTATTGCTAGGTGGATGCGCTACGACTCATAATCAACATTGCAGTGAGTCTGCTTTTTGAAGGTTCACTCCAGCAGTGACTCCGTGCCTGCGTCTGGAGCACTTGGCAACACGTAAAAAAGCATTGGAACAGTCTTAGACTCGATAGAAACAGTGACTCTGCACTTGCCGAGAAGTGCGTATGATTGAGCCCCATATGGGTTTAGCTTGGCAGTTGTGGATTGAAGTAGTGGTTTGCCAAGTTGGATCCAATGATTGTGGGTTAAGACATTGAAGTCTGCTCCCTCGTCGATCAAGACGTTGAAAGCGCATGTTTGCTTGGCAGTGACCGTGACACGGAGGTAAGCGGGTTCTATGGCTTCCTCATCATCTTCGTTGATTTCAGTGATTGTAGCTGCTCGTATTTTGACCGCGGCGGTTCTAACATTGGTGGCTCATGCAAAGGATGAGTGGGAGGGAAGTACTTCTTGACACGACTGCCATTGAAGAAGCCTATTCCTTCACCGTCTAGGGTCTCAAGCTCGACGTTGCCGGTTCGGTTGATTGCCCGAACCTTGAAGGGTCCGAGACCTCTGAATTTCATTTTTTGCTTGTGTCCTTTAACTGAGTAAAGGAGCACTAAGTCACCCTGTTCAAACTCGCACTACTTTACATGTTTGTCAAACCAACTCTTGCGTCAGGCTTTCTCACAGATAAGCACGTGGGTGGCTAGAAGACGAGTTTCTGATAGGCATTCCATCTCGAGCAGGCGTTGCATCCATGCCTCCTTCCCTTTCCATCGTTCTTGGAGTGCTATTCTCAGGCTAGGAACAAAGAATTCTAACGGTAGAATTGCCTCAGTTCCATAGGTCAGCCTAAAGGGGGTTTGGCCGACAACCGTTTTATAAGCTGTGCGGTAGGCCCACAAGGTTGCCATCAACTTGTTGTCCCAGTCACTTCGTGAGGCTGAGACTACTTTAGTCAGGACGTTGATAAGAATCTTGTTAGTTGATTCTGCCTGGCCATTATCCTGAGGGTAGTATGGTGAGGATTTGTGATGGATGATGAGAAAGGTGGATAGGAGATGTGCTATCACTTCGTTGATGAAGTGTGTGCCTTGGTCACTAACCAGTTTGATGGGGCAACCGAAGCGCGAGATCACTTGCTCCCATAAGAACTTGGTAGTTGTCCTGGCGTCGTTTTTTCATGTGGCTCTTGCCTCTATCCATTTCGTGAGGTAATCCGTGGCCACTACGATGTACTTGGCTTGTGAGTACTATGATGCAGGACTGATGGGTCCTATGAAGTCAATTCCCCATTTTTCGAAGGGTTGGTGAGCAATAATTGGGGTCAACTCCATTTGATCTTTACGAATCAGGACTTTTGTCCATTGGCACTCGTCACAATGCTTGATGAATCGCTTGGCATTGCGAAAAAGTGTGGGCCACCATAGTTGAGACTGCAGCACCTTCCGTGCTGTCGTGTCTCCACTAAAGTGTCCTCCCGCAATGCTGTTGTGCGCCTCCGAGAGCACCTCGTGTATCTCATGCTCACACACGCACCTATGCAACAATCCATCTTGCCCCAGCCTATAGAGTTGGCCTGCAATCAGCTCATAGGGCTGGATCTTCAGGATCAAGTGCCTAAGTCGGGCCTTTTCTATTGGTCGCTCAGGTAGTCCATGCTCGAGCACTTGGACTATGTCGTCTGTCCAATATGGCATTAGATCAGCCTTAAATAAATCTCTCTCGCTGGACAGGTGGAATAAGTGGGCGTCAGGTAACTCGTCAATGATGCCTTGTCCAGCAGCTTCTCCTGTGGGGATGCGTGACATGTGATCAAACATGTAATGTTGTTTTCCCTTTCGTACTACCACAGAGAAATCGAACTCTAGGAGCAAGAGGAGCCATCGAGCTATGCGCCCTATAGCACAAGGTTTGTTCACTAAATAGAGCAGGGCTTGATGGTCCACGAAAAAGATGAAGGGTGTGGCCAATAGATAATGCCGGAATTTCTTCACAGTGAACACCATGGCTAATCCCTCCCTTTCTATTGTCGAGTAATTCATCTCCGTCTCAGTGAGTTGTCTGCTAGCAAAGCTCACTAGGTAATCTAAGTTGTGCTCACCAGGTTGGCACAACACTGCCCCCACGGCAAACTTAGAAGCATCGATGTGCACGTGGAAGGTAATGGTCCAATCTGGGGCTTGTAGAATTGGTGTTGTTGTTAGAGCCTTTTTCAATTCTTCGTATGCTCGTTGGCATGCCTCGGTCCACTCGAAGACAATCAGCAACTTGTACAATGGTCTGGCGATCAGTGCGTAGTTCAATACAAACCACCGATAGTATCTTGTATGGCCTAAGAAGCATTGAACTCCCTTGTAATTAATTGGGGGCGGAAGGTCAATAATAACCCTGACCTTCGAGAAGTCAGTGGCAATGTCGTTCTTCGACACCACGTGTCCTAAGATGCATCCGTGCTTTACCCAAAACTAACACTTCAAGGGGTTCAAGGAGAGACGATATAAGCGGCACCGTTCAAAGACTGCGCGGAGTTTGCCTAAGTGTTCGATCCAGGTCGAATGGACACACAGGTCATCGACAAAGACCTCTAACGCCTTGCGAAGCATGTCCTTAAAGATGGTGTACATGAGGCGTTGGAAAGTGGCAGGGGCATTGGTCAACCCGAAGGGCATGACTATGTATGCAAAGATGCCCCACTCAGTGGCAAAGGCGATATTGTGCCTGTCGACAGGATGCACTTGCACCTGGTTGTACCTGAGAATCCATCTAGAAAACTGTAGGCTTCCTTGCCTGCCACCCTCTCAAGCATGTGCTCGGTGTACAGCAATGGATAGTTGTCTCTCTTCGTAGCAGCGTTCACCTTCTTGTAATTGACGCACACTCGGATTTTTCCGTTCTTCTTCATCACAATGACTATGGGTGATACCCACTCTGTGTGCTCAATTTCGTAAATGAATCTAGCTCTCATTAGCTTGTCAATTTCCTCTTTGACAGCATGAGCGTGTTTTGGATTCATAGGGTACGGTCGCTGCTTAACCGGCGTTGCGTCCGACGTCATGGGTATGTTGTGAGTCACAACACTCGGATCTACCCCTTGTAGCTCTTCTAAGGACCAGGCAAACACGTTTATGTACTCCCGCAAGAGAGCGACAAGACTCATTTCTTCTTTACCAGTCAATTCATCGGCAATGAACACTGGCCGGGGTGTTTCCCCTTCCTGGGCTAGGTCTACCTCCTTGACCTCGGCTAGTCCTTCGATTGGTTCGCTCGTCTGCCCTTGATGTTTGGCACCTAACAGAACTACTACCCTATCCCCTTTTTTGAATTTCATGAAGCGTTTAGGGAGGTCTTGCGGCTTTCGTTGTTCTTCTGATCGTGTATCCCTGGGGTGCTTTGCCTTTTCCTGCCTTAACCGTCTGTGCCTCAAGTGGACGGGTAGGTCGCCCTTGGTGCGTCTGGTCATGGGCGGCCTAGGGATCTCTAGATCACTGTCCGAAGTAACTTCTGATTCAGAGTCAAACCCTCCATCTTCACTAGAAGAGGTGGTCTCCCCTGGTTGCCGCAATTCAGATGGTGATTCAGTCCTAAGTATTGACGTCGTTCCTGGCTGAGCTAGCCCTACTTGCTCAAGGTCTATGGCTCCTATGCATTCCAAACAAGCACGATCACGTCCTTCAGTGTCGTATTCTATGGTATCTATTTCACCCTCGCTCTCTTCACTGAAGGATTGGCAGTCTTCGTATTTGTCGCTGGAATCCTTGTTATCCGACTGCTCGTCGTCTCCTAGGGCTTGGTATGCCTCGTGTAGTTGGTCAGGAACTAGGGCCCAGTTATACATGAGATTTAAATCGTGCACCTTGGTCCATTGCCACTTGGAATCCTCTAAGAGACCCTGGAGTGGTTTGAAATTTGCAGCTGGGTTGCCAGCTAGCTAGTCCGTTAGGTATTCTAGTACCCCCTGGAGTTCCCTTTTGTTGGATGGTACTTGGAAGGTGACAGGCTCAGGCTTTCCCCGATGGCTTCCTGCCATCATGCAGACTGGTGCAGAGAGTGCTTCGTTAGACTTGCCAATCGTTTTGAAGGCATGCTCATATGCCTCATGATCTGAGAATGGCAGGTTGATTGTAGCGAGAACGTGCATCCAATCCCGTTCATCCTCTGGGCATGGGATATACTTGGTCAAGGGCCCATAGGGCTTCTTGGCCTGAGTGTTCCCTTTGAGCATAGCAGAGATGGCGTCTAGGTCGACTGGTGAGGTCTTCCATCTCTATTCTTATGGCATCCGTTCTATTGCCAAGGAAGATCAAGCTGTTGCCCCAATCTTCAATGACTCTAGCTTTGCACATCCAGGGTCGGCCTAATAGGATATCGTAGTCCACTCCCTTCATGACTATAAAGTCAACAGAGAACTGGACACCTGTGATCTTCACTGGACAATTCTTCAGTACCCCGAATGGCTTCACTCTCATGCCGTTTGCTAGCGTGACATTAAACCTAGCAACTTTGACAGGCGGGTTTCCCCAAGTCTGAAGCACTGCGTGGCTAAGCACACTAACCCTAGCTCCCGTGTCTACGATTCCCTTTCTTATTGTGTCACCCAGGGCTAGGACCGGCAGGATCGCGTGCATCTCAGAGCCTTCCCAAAAGGCGTTGACATGCAAGGATTTAGGCACGGAGTGCAGCGTAAACTTGGCAATTGCGTTTCTGCATCCTGGTCTCGAGGGTCTGCCGTGACCTGCTCTTGTGATCCTTCGACCCACTGCTTAAGGTTTTGCCATAGGGTAGGGTGCTTCTTAAGCAGATCTCCTAGGCTAAGTGTCACAGGGGTGGTCACTAGCGTGGTTAGGAGATTATTAGATACTCATCCTTCCCCTAGCCTAGACTGTCCGGGCCAATGGCCGCGGCTAATCTACAGCTCTGTCGCGTCTGACTTGGTCTTAGTGGCACCGCTTGTGGCACAGTTGCTTCTTCCGACTTAGATTGAGGTAGTGATATTGGCGTGCTTACACTGGAGAGATCATCGATCTCGTCCTCTATGATGGGCTCAGCGTCTTTGAGATGCTGTTGAGCCTCCCTCACCCATTTCTTCATCTTTTCTATAGCCTCTAATTGTCGCTTCGGATGCGGGTATTCCCCTACCTTAGTGCTTCCTTTTTCGGCTGTCTTAGGGGCTAAAGTCTCTGCCTCTACGTCTGAAACCTTCTTTCCTGCAGGTAGAGTCGTAGCACTCTCGGTCTTTAGTGCGACCTTAGCTTCTGATCTCTTCTTTTTCCGCCTGCGGCTTTTCTTTCCTATCGAGGTTGCGTCAAGATTGCTAGGTCCTGGGCAGAGAGATGCTGGCCTGCTTCGTTTGGGCTTGGTTCATAACCCACAATGGAATAGGTGTGGCCTTCCCATCGGGGTTTTCGACACCAAATAGCCCCAATGGGATGGATGGCAAGTTGGCTGAGCTAGAGGATAGCTTCTGCTTTGGGCAGTCTATGAAAAGATGGGTGATCCCGCACTCTACGCACCTTTGGTCAGCCTTATCCCTGTTTTGCTGCTCTCTTTCAGGGCAGCGTGATGAGACATGACCAGGGTGTTTGCAAGTCCAACAAGTGACCGGATCCTGCGGGGCTGCCCTCCTAGGCCTCTACCTCGTCCTCGTCCTAACACCATCACCGACACGGGTCGATAATCCATGAGGACCGCGTTGCCCTCGTTGTCGTCCAAGATGTAAGGGTATATGTAGGTCTCTTCATTATTCGACTCCTCCACGTAGTGTACTAGAGCGTCTCTCGGTGGGTGGGTCACATAAGGACCACGCGGTCTAGGAATGCCTGTAGGATTTATGTCTATTCTAGGGACGGCTAGTTTCATATCGTTAGGCGCGGGAAGAGCCAATGGGGCTCCCCTTCTGAAGAATGACTGTGGCATGTTTGCTAGATAAGGCTGGCCGTAGGGTTGCGAGTATGGAAGTCTTCTTGGTAGTCTACAATGGGCGACATCATGGCCGAGAACCTACCACAGTTAGCGCAAGGTCTTGACCTAGGGTCTTGACACTTGGTCGGCAAGTGGTTTCCGCCACAGTACATGCATTGGACATGCGGGCGCGTTGGTCGTCTCAACATATCTTGTAACTTGGCTAATTCCATCTTGACCTTAGCCAAGCCTTGGTCTGTCTCGGTGGCCTTCCCGTTATCTTGGGATGATGGGATGGACCGATCACTAGAGGCTGACATTCTCTCTGAGCTTCGCGAGTTGGGTTCTTCTAGATTTGAGCTCCTAGAGCTCCACTCTTTCAACTGGTCATCGACTCTGATGGCTTCCTCAAACACTCTAGCCACCACGTCCCGCTGCAAGCTTGAATTGCCTGCCAAAGCCTTATACAACTCCTCGTCTCAAATTCCACTGATGAATACAGTTGAAACTACTCTGTCAGTCGGTCGCTTGCCTAGAGGGATTCTCTTGAAGAGACTCCTCACATGGGTCACGTAGTCGCGGATGTCCTCCTCCTCTTTCTGCTTGACGTTCATCAAGCACATCGGCAAGTTATCGGAGTATCCGGGCTCGACGAATCTCTTGACGAAGAGATCCTTGAGATTATTGAAGTTGGCTCGCTCTACAGCATCCAGGCTTGTATACCACGTCCTACCCTTGTCGCCTAGGCAAAGCCCGAATGCTTGCGAAGGTTGAGTCTGGTCATTGAGGCCGTTGGCTTTGCAGACTTGCTCATACTGTTCAACAAAGCTATATGGGTCATCATGAGGTTGGTACTTATCGAGTTGCTTGGCAACGATGGGTATTTTGGCCTGGCTCTTTGAGCCTTGGTTTGCCCCTAATCTTGCAAGCAGAGATGTCACTAGTGCGGTGGCACTCTGCTCTACTGTGGTGTTATGGAGCAGCCGTTTCATGAGGAGCTCGCTCAATGTCAAGTCTCCCTCTAGTGCTCTCTCATGGTCCATTCAGTTTCGGCCAGCCAAGTTCAGCACTCGCTGCACCTCATGCAACTCCATGCTTTGCCTTTGGCTCCTAGCATGTTGATCCCTATTATAATCAACCATTCCCTACGATGCCTTGCGGGCTAGCCTTCTCTCCTCCTCTAAGTCTGCAATGATTGTGTCTATTGTCCCGCTGCAGTGCTTGTACCGGGCGTGCGCGTCGTAACTGTTGAGATATCGAGCTCCATTCGTGATATGCCAGGGTGACCATTGTGCATTTATGTCACCGACGTGTCAGTTGCAGATGCAGTTGGTACACCGCCCATGAATAATAGCTACATGATAGCTATCCTTATCTACTCTAGTTCGTGGCTCAGTTAGTATGCCACCTTAGTTAGTTAAGTTTGGTTTTGAGACCCATATATAGGGTTCTTCTATTTCCTTGTACTTGAGTTCTTTTGGCTTACACAACTAAGAAGAGAAAAACTGTTTTCAGCCTCCACCTGTGTGTGTATTCCCCCATTGTGCAAGCAAGAAAGCTACAAGTGAGACTCCTTCCTTCTCTCCCACAATCTTGACATGGTATCAGAGCCTTGTTCGTGGTAAGGAGCTCAAGAAAGCAAGCCAAGCTCGCGGTGTTCTGGTAAGAGGAGCAGTGTTGCTTTCATTTTCTGTTTTGGGAGCAGATCTCTGCAGGTAGCACAGCCATAAATTGCAAGAGTGCATTGTCTCAGGTTGAGACGCCCTTCGCGGTGAAGCAAGAGGGCAGTATATGCTGTGGGAAAGGGCATTAGCCCTTGGCGACATGTTTTTTTATTTGAGGCCATTTCGGGGCCTGTTTTGGAGGTGGAAGTTTTTTGCACGCACTCAGGAAAAGGCCCTATTTTATGTTGTGCGACCACTGTTCTACAAGTCGGTGAAAAGTTACTATAGAAATTGCATCGTATGCTTATGTGCAGAGACATTAGGAGTTACAGAATCATCCTTGGTTCCTGTTTATGCAAAGTCGTCACAAGAAAGTGACTGTGTGGTCAAATACCACTTTCGCCAGTTTTGCAGATTTACCCTTGTGAGGGTGAAGCTGTGTTTTTTGCAGTGACAGAATTTTTTATAGTGTTTTGTAATGGCGTCTGATTCTCTTTCACAAATTGTAACTGAAAAGCTTGACAAGAACAACTTCCAAGCATGGAAGTTTAGAATGACGAATTCCCTTATGGGAAAAGGATATTGAAAATTTGTTGCAGGAAATGAAGAAGAACCAGTTCTTCCTGATGTTCCCAATCAACAGCAAATACAGGCATTTAAAGCATGGCATGAGAGAGCCAAGAAAGTTATGTATTGGTTGTCTATCAGCATTTCGGACTCTATGATTGTGCATATTCAGGATGCAAGTATGCCAAAGGAGGCATGGGATACTTTGTCAAAAATGTATAGCACAAATACGCAAGCCAGGAAAATGCAGCTCAAGCAAGAGTTGCACAATGTGCAAAGAGAAAGTATGAGCATCAATGACTACCACATGAAGGTGAAGAAGGTTGCAGATGCACTTGCTTCCATTGGGTCGCCAGTGGAAGATGATGATTTAGTCTCAGTGACCTTGAATGGTCTAGGAAAGGATTATGCACAGTTCCGAACATCCATTTCCGTTCGATGAAATATTTCTTGATTTTGAGGAGTTGATTGCTCTTCTAATTTCTGAGGAGCAAAGAAATGGTGGTGCATCTTCTTCAGGAGGAACTTCAAAGGAAGCTGTCTTCTACTCAAATGCTGGAAGAGGTAGAGGCAGAGGTAGAGGAGGCCGATTTGGAGGCCGTGGTAGAAATCAGAATATGCAGCAAACTCAAGAAAACTAGTCCTATGGAGGAGGACGTGGTAACTCCAGAGGCAGGGGGAGCCAAAGAGGTCGTGGTGAATGGCAAAGAGGCCAAAATGCAAACAGTAATGTTGAATGCTACTACTGTGGTAAAATAGGTCATATGGCTAAAGACTGCTATAAAAAGCAGAATGACATCATGAATGGAAAACTGCAACAAGGAAATTATGCATCTTCTAGTAGACAGGGTGATGACAGAAATGAGCATTTTTTTATGGTGCAGCACATGAACAATTCTGTGACAAGTACAGAAGAAAGCAATGATGTATGGTATGTTGACTCAGGTGCATCAAACCACATGACAGGTCATGCAGAATGGATGGAGGATGCAAGGAAAATGGAAAAACCAGGATTTGTGGAGACTGGTGATGATACTGCACATCCTATTGTGCAGATTGGAAAAATTTCTTTGTCTATGCAGGATGGGAAAAAGAAATACATGTCCGATGTATTTCATATCCCGAATATCACCAAGAATCTGGTTACTGTTGGTCAAATGGTTGAGCAGGGCTTGCAGGTCAGATTTAATCCTCATGGATGCTTTGTTGAGGATATGAAAAATAAAGGTCGCTTGATAGCAAAAGGAAAGAAGAAGGGCAGAATGTTTACGTTGGATGCAGACATGCCTGAATTGAGTGCAGCAATGTTTGCACATGGGACCGGTGTAGTTGCAGATATTGATATCTAGCATAAACGCATTGGTCATGTTAATGTACAGCAACTTAAATCAATGCAGGCCCAAAATATTGTTGCAGGATTGCCTAAATTCAAGGTTGTAGAAATGCATAAGGTATGTGAAGCCTGTCAATTTGGAAAACGGGCAAGGAAACCATTTCCTAGACATGTTCAAGAGAGTGAGAAGCCATTGGAATTAATCCACTCTGATGTGTGGACTACTAAAGCTGCATCTCTTGGAGGCTGTCATTATTTTGTCACTTTTATTGATGACTATAGCAGAAAAGTTTGGGTGTATTTTATGAAAAAGAAAAGTGAAGTTTTTGGGCATTTCAAAACTCTTAAAGCTATGGTTGAAAAAGAAACAGGCCTGTAAATAAAACGCCTAAGGTCAGATGGAGGGGGAGAGTACCTCTCAAATGAGTTTGCAAGGTTCCTGCAGGAGCATGGCATAAAGCAGCAATATTCATGCAGTCATACCCCACAACAAAATGGAATTGCAGAAAGGAAAAACAAGCATATTGGAGAGGTATCTCGTGCCATGCTCAACGAAAAAGACTTGCGAGATTTTTACTGCGCTGAAGCAGTTGCTACAGCAGTCTATATAATGAACAGGACTCCCACTGCAGCAATACATGGGATGACTCTAGAGGAGAGGTATACTGGTAGGAAACCAAATATTTCTCATTTGAAAATTTTTGGTTGCATTGCCTATGTACATGTGCCAGATGAGTTGAGATTCAAGTTGGATCCAAAAGCTGAGAAGTGCATCTTTATTGGTTACTATCTGCAGCAAAAAGGGTATAGGTGCTATAACCCTTCTACTCGTAAGTTTAGAGTGAGCAGAGATGTTGTTTTTGATGAGATGAGTAGCTGGTATAAACCAGTAAATGTGATTGATGATGTAGATGCACAAAATGGTAATGCTGCACAGAATTCACAGCAGCAATCACAAAATATTAGTGGACCTGGAGTGTCCTCTAGCAGTGGTTCACATTCTTTGCCATGGACAGGCAGTTTGAGATCAGGAGAATCTTCTCAAAGCAATGCAGATAGTGGTATGCAGGTATCACGAAAAGGAAAAGAGAAGGTTGATCAGCCCATGTTTGATGTGAATGCAGGTCACTCTTATGTGGATGGTGAATCCAGTGGCTCAGAACAGAGCATTGATGATGAGTTGGGTATTCCTTCTATTGTTACACCTAGAGTAAGGAAGACCAGGGATGTTTTGAGAGCACCTGGGAGTGAACCTATTTTGCGCAGGTCTACGAGAGCTAGGTATCCTGTAGATAGGCTGAAATATGATGGATTTACAGCCATTCACTATGCATATATGGTCAAAGTGATACAGGAACCAGAACCCACTTCTTTTGAGCAAGCCATGGGAAAAGAAAAATGGGAGAAAGCCATGGATGAAGAAATGGATGCCTTGGAAGCAAATGCTACATGGGAATTGGTACCTTTGCCTAAAGGTAAGAATGCAATTGGCTGTAAGTGGGTTTATAAGGTGAAGCACAATGCAAATGGTTCTGTGAACAGATACAAGGCAAGATTAGTAGTCAAGGGGTATGCACAAACATATGGCATTGACTATGAAGAAACATTCAGTCCGGTTGCAAGGATGGCAACCGTAAGAGCAGTCATTGCTATGGCTGCATCAAAGGGATGGTCTTTACATCAGATGGATGTAAAGAATGCCTTCTTGCATGGTGATTTGCAAGAAGAGGTCTATATGGAGTAGCCACCAGGTTATGTGCATGCTGTTCATCCTGAGTTTGTTTGCAAGTTGAAGAAAGCCTTGTATGGCTTGAAGCAAGCACCTAGAGCATGGTCTGACAAGATAGGACAGTATCTTGTCACTATTGGCTTTCAGATTTCCAAGGCAGATTTCTCACTTTATGTGAGAAAAACAGAGAAATGTATTATGCTACTTGACATTTATGTTGATGATTTGATTATGACAGGTGACAGTGATTAAGATATCCTTCATGTGAAAATGCTATTGAAGTAGAAGTTTGAGATGAAGGATTTGGGAGAGCTACGTTATTTCTTGGGCATTGAGGTGATTAGATCACCAAGTGGGATACAGCTCTTGCAGAGGCAGTATGGATTGGACATGCTGTCCAAATATGGGATGATAGGCTGTAAGCCTATTTTAGTTCCTTTGGAGCAGAATGTGAAGCTGAGCGCAGATGCAGGTGAGCTTCTGGAAGACCCTACTATGTACAGACGCATAGTAGGAAGCTTGATTTATATGACTATTACCAGGCCAGATTTGAGCTATGCTGTTGGACTGGTAAGTCAGTTTATGCAGGCTCCAAGGAAACCGCATTTGGATGCGGCTAGACGCATACTCAGGTATGTGAAGTCCACATTGCAGTATGGACTATTTTATGAGACTGGGGTTCAGATACAGTTGCATGGATACACTGATGCTGATTGGGCTGGTAGTATTTCTGATAGACGATCTACTAGTGGATATGTGTTCTCTTTTGGGAGTGCTGCAATCACTTGGAGCAGCAAGAAATAGCCTACAGTTGCCTTGTCGAGCACAGAGGCTGAGTACAGGGGTGCAGCAATGGCTGCATGTGAGGTAGCTTGGTTGCATAAGCTACTTTATGATATGCATCAGTCTACAGATGGGCCAGTTGTCATTTATTGTGACAACATGAGTAGTATACACTTGGCAAATAACCCAGTCTATCATGCTAGAACAAAGCACATTGAGGTGCATTATCACTATGTGCGAGAGAGGGTTTTACTAGGTCTTATTGATCTAGTTTATGTCAGTACAGAGGATCAGGTAGCTGACATATTCACGAAGGCATTGGGCGCAGAGAAGCTGCGCAAGTTCAGAGACCTGCTTGGTGTGCAAGAATTGGGATTGAGCTCGAGGGGGAGTGTTAACATATCGAGCTCCACTCGTGATACGCCAGGGTGACCGTTGTGTATTTATGTCACCGACTTGTCAGTTGGAGATGCGGTTGGTACACTGCCCCTGAATAATAGCTACATGATAGCTATCCTTATCTACTCTAGTTCGTGGCTCAGTTAGTATGCCACCAGTTAGTTGAGTTTGGTTTTGAGACCCATATCTAGGGTTCTTCTATTTCTTTTGTACTAGAGTTCTTTTGGCTTACACAACTAAGAAGAGGAAAACTGTTTTTAGCCTCCACCCTTGTGTGTATTCCCCCATTGTGCAAGCAAGAAAGCTACAAGTGAGACTCCTTCCTTCTCTCCCACAATCTTGACATGCTTTCAGTTCATGAAAAGTAACACATACAAAATACCGGCTCCATGCAGATTGAGCCACTCCAAAGAATTTCATCTTCTAAGCATAGATATATATATATGCAGATACATTTCTGCCATTGAATAACTTCACCTCATGCTCAACTGCTTGCAAAGCATTCATCACAACACTT